>NC_058084.1:163292187-163593298 GCF_014858855.1 Bufo gargarizans
GCATTTAACCAGCAATAGTGTGGTTATTTTTTGGCCATATCCCAGTCTAATTCTGTCACTAAATCCATACCGGTCACCCAGCGCCTAAATACTAGGCCTCAAATTTATATCCCGCTAAATCTCTCGTTACCGCTGTCCTGTTGTGGCTGGGAAAGTTATTTAGTGTCCGTCAAAGCACATTTTTTGTTCTGGGTTGAAATACAATTCCCAATTTAGCAATTTCATAATTTAGTGGTTTCTGCTATATCAGAGCTATTTGAAATCTATCCCTAAAAGGGTATATAATATTTAAGGTGCACATAGGGTCATTCAGAATAACTTCACACACACGCTACTGTGCATTTCCAAGTCCAATTCTGTTAGTAAATCCATACCGGTCACCCAGCGCCTAAATACTAGGCCTCAAATTTATATCCCGCTAAATCTCTCGTTACCGCTGTCCTGTTGTGGCTGGGAAAGTTATTTAGTGTCCGTCAAAGCACATTTTTTGTTCTGGGTTGAAATACAATTCCCAATTTAGCAATTTCATAATTTAGTGGTTTCTGCTATATCAGAGCTATTTGAAATCTATCCCTAAAAGGGTATATAATATTTAAGGTGCACATAGGGTCATTCAGAATAACTTCACACACACGCTACTGTGCATTTCCAAGTCCAATTCTGGTAGTAAATCCATACCGGTCACCCAGCGCCTAAATACTAGACCTCAAATTTATATCCCGCTAAATCTCTCGTTACCGCTGTCCTGTTGTGGCTGGGAAAGTTATTTAGTGTCCGTCAAAGCACATTTTTTGTTCTGGGTTGAAATACAATTCCCAATTTAGCAATTTCATAATTTAGTGGTTTCTGCTATATCAGAGCTATTTGAAATCTATCCCTAAAAGGGTATATAATATTCAAGGTGCACATAGGGTCATTCAGAATAACATTACACACACGCTACTGTGCATTTCCAAGTCCAATTCTGTTAGTAAATCCATACCGGTCTCCCAGCGCCTAAATACTAGGCCTCAAATTTATATCACGCTAAATCTCTCGTTACCGGTGTCCTGTTGTGGCTGGGAAAGTTATTTAGTGTCCGTCAAAGCACATTTTTTGTTCTGGGTTGAAATACAATTCCCAATTTAGCAATTTCATAATTTAGTGGTTTCTGCTATATCAGAGCTATTTGAAATCTATCCCTAAAAGGGTATATAATATTCAAGGTGCACATAGGGTCATTCAGAATAACTTCACACACACGCTACTGTGCATTTCCAAGTCCAATTCTGTTAGTAAATCCATACCGGTCACCCAGCGCCTAAATACTAGGCCTCAAATTTATATCCCGCTAAATCTCTCGTTACCGCTGTCCTGTTGTGGCTGGGAAAGTTATTTAGTGTTCGTCAAAGCACATTTTTTGTTCTGGGTTGAAATACAATTCCCAATTTAGCAATTTCATAATTTAGTGGTTTCTGCTATATCAGAGCTATTTGAAATCTATCCCTAAAAGGGTATATAATATTCAAGGTGCACATAGGGTCATTCAGAATAACTTCACACACACGCTACTGTGCATTTCCCAGTCTAATTCTGTCACTAAATCCATACCGGTCACCCAGCGCCTAAATACTAGGCCTCAAATTTATATCCCGCTAAATCTCTCGTTACCGCTGTCCTGTTGTGGCTGGGAAAGTTATTTAGTGTCTGTCAAAGCACATTTTTTGTTCTGGGTTGAAATACAATTCCCAATTTAGCAATTTCATAATTTAGTGGTTTCTGCTATATCAGAGCTATTTGAAATCTATCCCTAAAAGGGTATATAATATTCAAGGTGCACATAGGGTCATTCAGAATAACTTCACACACACGCTACTGTGCATTTCCAAGTCCAATTCTGTTAGTAAATCCATACCGGTCACCCAGCGCCTAAATACTAGGCCTCAAATTTATATCCCGCTAAATCTCTCGTTACCGCTGTCCTGTTGTGGCTGGGAAAGTTATTTAGTGTCCGTCAAAGCACATTTTTTGTTCTGGGTTGAAATACAATTCCCAATTTAGCAATTTCATAATTTAGTGGTTTCTGCTATATCAGAGCTATTTGAAATCTATCCCTAAAAGGGTATATAATATTCAAGGTGCACATAGGGTCATTCAGAATAACTTCACACACACGCTACTGTGCATTTCCAAGTCCAATTCTGTTAGTAAATCCATACCGGTCACCCAGCGCCTAAATACTAGGCCTCAAATTTATATCCCGCTAAATCTCTTGTTACCGCTGTCCTGTTGTGGCTGGGAAAGTTATTTAGTGTCCGTCAAAGCACATTTTTTGTTCTGGGTTGAAATACAATTCCCAATTTAGCAATTTCATAATTTAGTGGTTTCTGCTATATCAGAGCTATTTGAAATCTATCCCTAAAAGGGTATATAATATTCAAGGTGCACATAGGGTCATTCAGAATAACTTCACACACACGCTACTGTGCATTTCCAAGTCTAATTCTGTCAGTAAATCCATACCGGTCACCCAGCGCCTAAACACTAGGCCTCAAATTTATATCCCGCTGAATTTGAATACAATACATTGGGCCAAATAATATTTTTGTTGTTGTGGTGAACCATAACAATGAGGAAAACATCTAGTAAGGGACGCGGACGTGGACATGGTCGTGGTGGTGTTAGTGGACCCTCTGGTGCTGGGAGAGGACGTGGCCGTTCTGCCACATCCACACGTCCTAGTGTACCAACTACCTCAGGTCCCAGTAGCCGCCAGAATTTACAGCGATATATGGTGGGGCCCAATGCCGTTCTAAGGATGGTAAGGCCTGAGCAGGTACAGGCATTAGTCAATTGGGTGGCCGACAGTGGATCCAGCACGTTCACATTATCTCCCACCCAGTCTTCTGCAGAAAGCGCACAGCTGGCGCCTGAAAACCAACCCCATCAGTCTGTCACATCACCCCCATGCATACCAGGGAAACTGTCTCAGCCTCAAGTTATGCAGCAGTCTCTTATGCTGTTTGAAGACTCCGCTGGCAGGGTTTCCCAAGGGCATCCACCTAGCCCTTCCCCAGCGGTGAAAGACATAGAATGCACTGACGCACAACCACTTATGTTTCCTGATGATGAGGACATGGGAATACCACCTCAGCATGTCTCTGATGATGACGAAACACAGGTGCCAACTGCTGCGTCTTTCTGCAGTGTGCAGACTGAACAGGAGGTCAGGGATCAAGACTGGGTGGAAGACGATGCAGGGGACGATGAGGTCCTAGACCCCACATGGAATGAAGGTTGTGCCACTGACTTTCACAGTTCGGAGGAAGAGGCAGTGGTGAGACCGAGCCAACAGCGTAGCAAAAGAGGGAGCAGTGGGCAAAAGCAGAACACCCGCCGCCAAGAGACTCCGCCTGCTACTGACCGCCGCCATCTGGGACCGAGCACCCCAAAGGCAGCTTCAAGGAGTTCCCTGGCATGGCACTTCTTCAAACAATGTGCTGACGACAAGACCCGAGTGGTTTGCACGCTGTGCCATCAGAGCCTGAAGCGAGGCATTAACGTTCTGAACCTGAGCACAACCTGCATGACCAGGCACCTGCATGCAAAGCATGAACTGCAGTGGAGTAAACACCTTAAAACCAAGGAAGTCACTCAGGCTCCCCCTGCTACCTCTTCTGCTGCTGCCGCCTCGGCCTCTTCTGCTGCTGCCGCCTCGGCCTCTTCCTCCGCCTCTAAACATTTGAGAGAAAGCGTAAATTCCCACCTAGCCACCCTCGATCCCTGGCCCTGAATGCCAGCATTTCTAAACTACTGGCCTATGAAATGCTGTCATTTAGGCTGGTGGACACAGACAGCTTCAAACAGCTCATGTCGCTTGCTGTCCCACAGTATGTTGTTCCCAGCCGCCACTACTTCTCCAAGAGAGCCGTGCCTTCCCTGCACAACCAAGTATCCGATAAAATCAAGTGTGCACTGCGCAACGCCATCTGTAGCAAGGTCCACCTAACCACAGATACGTGGACCAGTAAGCACGGCCAGGGACGCTATATCTCCCTAACTGCACACTGGGTAAATGTAGTGGCAGCTGGGCCCCAGGCGGAGAGCTGTTTGGCGCACGTCCTTCCGCCGCCAAGGATCGCAGGGCAACATTCTTTGCCTCCTGTTGCCACCTCCTCCTTCTCGGCTTCCTCCTCCTCTTCTTCCACCTGCTCATCCAGTCAGCCACACACCTTCACCACCAACTTCAGCACAGCCCGGGGTAAACGTCAGCAGGCCATTCTGAAACTCATATGTTTGGGGGACAGGCCCCACACCGCACAGGAGTTGTGGCGGGGTATAGAACAACAGACCGACGAGTGGTTGCTGCCGGTGAGCCTCAAGCCCGGCCTGGTGGTGTGTGATAATGGGCGAAATCTCGTTGCAGCTCTGGGACTAGCCAATTTGACGCACATCCCTTGCTTGGCGCATGTGCTGAATTTGGTGGTGCAGAAGTTCATACACAACTACCCCGACATGTCAGAGCTGCTGCATAAAGTGCGGGCCGTCTGTTCGCGCTTCCGGCGTTCACATCCTGCCGCTGCTCGCCTGTCTGCACTACAGCGTAACTTCGGCCTTCCCGCTCACCGCCTCATATGCGACGTGCCCACCAGGTGGAACTCCACCTTGCACATGCTGGACAGACTGTGCGAGCAGCAGCAGGCCATAGTGGAGTTTCAGCTGCAGCACGCACGGGTCAGTCGCACTACAGAACAGCACCACTTCACCACCAATGACTGGGCCTCCATGCGAGACCTGTGTGCCCTGTTGCGCTGTTTCGAGTACTCCACCAACATGGCCAGTGGCGATGACGCCGTTATCAGCGTTACAATACCACTTCTATGTCTCCTTGAGAAAACACTTAGGGCGATGATGGAAGAGGAGGTGGCCCAGGAGGAGGAGGAGGAGGAGGAGGAAGAGGGGTCATTTTTAGCACTTTCAGGCCAGTCTCTTCGAAGTGACTCAGAGGGAGGTTTTTGGCAACAGCAGAGGCCAGGTACAAATGTGGCCAGCCAGGGCCCACTACTGGAGGACGAGGAGGACGAGGATGAGGAGGAGGTGGAGGAGGATGAGGATGAAGCATGGTCACAGCGGGGTGGCACCCAACGCAGCTCGGGTCCATCACTGGTGCGTGGCTGGGGGGAAAGGCAGGACGATGACGATACGCCTCCCACAGAGGACAGCTTGTCCTTACCCCTGGGCAGCCTGGCACACATGAGCGACTACATGCTGCAGTGCCTGCGCAACGACAGCAGAGTTGCCCACATTTTAACCTGTGCGGACTACTGGGTTTCCACCCTGCTGGATCCACGCTACAAAGACAATGTGCCCACCTTACTTCCTGCACTGGAGCGTGATAGGAAGATGCGCGAGTACAAGCGCACGTTGGTAGACGCGCTACTGAGAGCATTCCCAAATGTCACAGGGGAACAAGTGGAAGCCCAAGGCCAAGGCAGAGGAGGAGCAAGAGGTCGCCAAGGCAGCTGTGTCAATGCCAGCTCCTTTGAGGGCAGGGTTAGCATGGCAGAGATGTGGAAAACTTTTGTCAACACGCCACAGCTAACTGCACCACCACCTGATACGCAACGTGTTAGCAGGAGGCAACATTTCACTAACATGGTGGAACAGTACATGTGCACACCCCTCCACGTACTGACTGATGGTTCGGCCCCATTCAACTTCTGGGTCTCTAAATTGTCCACGTGGCCAGAGCTAGCCTTTTATGCCTTGGAGGTGCTGGCCTGCCCGGCGGCCAGCGTTTTGTCTGAACGTGTATTCAGCACGGCAGAGGGCGTCATTACAGACAAACGCAGCCGCCTGTCTACAGCCAATGTGGACAAGCTGACGTTCATAAAAATGAACCAGGCATGGATCCCACAGGATCTGTCCGTCCCTTGTCCAGATTAGACATTAACTACCTCCCCTTAACCATATATTATTGGACTCCAGGGCACTTCCTCATTCAATCCTATTTTTATTTTCATTTTACCATTATATTGCGAGGCTACCCAAAGTTGAATGAACCTCTCCTCTGTCTGGGTGCCGGGGCCTAAATATATGCCAATGGACTGTTCCAATGTTGGGTGACATGAAGCCTGATTCTCTGCTATGACATGCAGTATGATTCTCTGCTGACATGAAGCCAGATCTTCTGTTACGGGACCTCTCTCCTCTGCCTGGGTGCTGGGCCTAAATTTATGAAAATGGACTCTTACAGTGGTGGGTGACGTGAAGCCTGATTCTCTGCTATGATATGCAGACTGATTCTCTGCTGACATGAAGCCAGATTGTCTGTTACGGGACCTCTCTCCTCTGCCTGGGTGCTGGGCCTAAATTTATGACAATGGACTGTTGCAGTGGTGGGTGACGTGAAGCCTGATTCTCTGCTATGACATGCAGACTGATTCTCTACTGACATGAAGCCAGATTGTCTGTTACGGGACCTCTCTCCTCTGCCTGTGTGCTGGGCCTAAATATATGCCAATGGACTGTTGCAGTGGTGGCTGACGTGAAGCCTCATTCTCTGCTATGACATGCAGACTAATTCTCTGCTGACATGAAGCCAGATTGTCTGTTACGGGACCTCTCTCCTCTGCCTGTGTGCTGGGCCTAAATATATGCCAATGGACTGTTGCAGTGGTGGCTGACGTGAAGCCTCATTCTCTGCTATGACATGCAGACTAATTCTCTGCTGACATGAAGCCAGATTGTCTGTTACGGGACCGCTCTCCTCTGCCTGGGTGCTGGGCCTAAATTTATGACAGTGGACTGTTGCAGTGGTGGGTGACGTGAAGCCTGATTCTCTGCTATGACATGCAGACTGATTCTCTGCTGACATGAAGCCAGATTGTCTGTTACGGGACCTCTCTCCTCTGCCTGGGTGCTGGGCCTAAATTTATGACAATGGACTGTTGCAGTGGTGGGTGACGTGAAGCCTGATTCTCTGCTATGACATGCAGACTGATTCTCTACTGACATGAAGCCAGATTGTCTGTTACGGGACCTCTCTCCTCTGCCTGTGTGCTGGGCCTAAATATATGCCAATGGACTGTTGCAGTGGTGGCTGACGTGAAGCCTCATTCTCTGCTATGACATGCAGACTAATTCTCTGCTGACATGAAGCCAGATTGTCTGTTACGGGACCTCTCTCCTCTGCCTGTGTGCTGGGCCTAAATTTATGACAATGGACTGTTGCAGTGGTGGGTGACGTGAAGCCTGATTCTCTGCTATGACATGCAGACTGATTCTCTGCTGACATGAAGCCAGATTGTCTGTTACGGGACCTCTCTCCTCTGCCTGGGTGCTGGGCCTAAATTTATGACAATGGACTGTTGCAGTGGTGGGTGACGTGAAGCCTGATTCTCTGCTATGACATGCAGACTGATTCTCTACTGACATGAAGCCAGATTGTCTGTTACGGGACCTCTCTACTCTGCCTGTGTGCTGGGCCTAAATATATGCCAATGGACTGTTGCAGTGGTGGCTGACGTGAAGCCTCATTCTCTGCTATGACATGCAGACTAATTCTCTGCTGACATGAAGCCAGATTGTCTGTTACGGGACCTCTCTCCTCTACCTGTGTGCTGGGCCTAAATTTATAACAATGGACTGTTGCAGTGGTGGGTGACGTGAAGCCTGATTCTCTGCTATGACATGCAGACTGATTCTCTGCTGACATGAAGCCAGATTGTCTGTTACGGGACCTCTCTCCTCTGCCTGGGTGCTGGGCCTAAATTTATGACAATGGACTGTTGCAGTGGTGGGTGACGTGAAGCCTGATTCTCTGCTATGACATGCAGACTGATTCTCTACTGACATGAAGCCAGATTGTCTGTTACGGGACCTCTCTCCTCTGCCTGTGTGCTGGGCCTAAATATATGCCAATGGACTGTTGCAGTGGTGGCTGACGTGAAGCCTCATTCTCTGCTATGACATGCAGACTAATTCTCTGCTGACATGAAGCCAGATTGTCTGTTACGGGACCTCTCTCCTCTGCCTGTGTGCTGGGCCTAAATATATGCCAATGGACTGTTGCAGTGGTGGCTGACGTGAAGCCTCATTCTCTGCTATGACATGCAGACTAATTCTCTGCTGACATGAAGCCAGATTGTCTGTTACGGGACCTCTCTCCTCTGCCTGTGTGCTGGGCCTAAATATATGCCAATGGACTGTTGCAGTGGTGGCTGACGTGAAGCCTCATTCTCTGCTATGACATGCAGACTAATTCTCTGCTGACATGAAGCCAGATTGTCTGTTACGGGACCTCTCTCCTCTGCCTGTGTGCTGGGCCTAAATATATGCCAATGGACTGTTGCAGTGGTGGCTGACGTGAAGCCTCATTCTCTGCTATGACATGCAGACTAATTCTCTGCTGACATGAAGCCAGATTGTCTGTTACGGGACCTCTCTCCTCTGCCTGTGTGCTGGGCCTAAATATATGCCAATGGACTGTTGCAGTGGTGGCTGACGTGAAGCCTCATTCTCTGCTATGACATGCAGACTAATTCTCTGCTGACATGAAGCCAGATTGTCTGTTACGGGACCTCTCTCCTCTGCCTGGGTGCTGGGCCTAAATATATGCCAATGGACTGTTGCAGTGGTGGCTGACGTGAAGCCTGATTCTCTGCTATGACATGAAGACTGATTCTCTGCTGACATGAAGCCAGATTGTCTGTTACGGGACCTCTCTCCTCTGCCTGGGTGCTGGGCCTAAATATATGCCAATGGACTGTTGCAGTGGTGGCTGACGTGAAGCCTCATTCTCTGCTATGACATGCAGACTAATTCTCTGCTGACATGAAGCCAGATTCTCTGTTACGGGACCTCTCTCCTCTGCCTGGGTTCCGGGGCCTAAATATCTGAGAATGGACTGTTCCAGTGGTGGGTGACGGGAAGCCAGATTCTCTGCTATGGGACCTCTCTCCAATTGATTTTGGTTAATTTTTATTTATTTTATTTTTATTTTAATTCATTTCCCTATCCACATTTGTTTGCAGGGGATTTACCTACATGTTGCTGCCTTTTGCAGCCCTCTAGCCCTTTCCTGGGCTGTTTTACAGCCGTTTTAGTGCCGAAAAGTTCGGGTCCCCATTGACTTCAATTGGGTTCGGGTTCGGGACGAAGTTCGGATCGGGTTCGGATCCCGAACCCGAACATTTCCGGGAAGTTCGGCCGAACTTCTCGAACCCGAACATCCAGGTGTTCGCTCAACTCTACCCACAATTGGTGTTATTTTTTAATAACAGAATATGACAGCAGTATATAACCCTTGAATTTTACACGTTCAGATGCAGCAAGGGCTGCAAAATTAAGTATTTTGCCCAAAAAGGGTGTTTTTTAAAACCCAGAAAATTATAGCTGTATTTCTAGCTTAAATTGCACACTGACTAATGCTGCAAATGTACCAGATGTAGGATATTGCCAAAAAAGGGTGTTTTTTTAAAACCAGATTATTATTGCAGTATTTTAAGCTTGGATTTGAATGTCACAAAAGCACATATGCAGTGCTGCTGCACTGAGCTTGCATAAAATGGCCGCCGCCGCCCACCTAACTAACAAACGGATACAAGTTATTTTTCTCTGGCACTGGGCTCAGGGCAGGGTAAAATGATTGTGCACTGCACCCACACAACTAAATCTATGTAGATCACTGAGTTCAATTGGAGTTCTGATTAAAGATTCTGTCCTATTCTCTCTCTCACAGCAGTATCATTTTCTCCCTACACTAAGCACAGCAGAGTGATGTGCAGCGCTACGTAACTCCAGATTATATAGAGGCTGGGTCACATGCTGCACTGGCCAATCACAGCCATGTCATTAGTAGGCATGACTGTGATGGCTTCTAATGTCACACAGTTAAACGCTTGTTGATTGGCTGCTCTGCAGCCTTTTAAAAAGTTCCAAAATACAAGCCGAACACCGAACCCAAACTTTTACTGAAATGTTCAGGTTCGGGTCCGGGGTCCCAAAAACCTAAAGATCGGTACGAACCCGAACTTTACAGTTCGGGTTTGTGAACCCTAAATATAATGCTATATATTTGTTTTTAGAATATTCGTCATTTATTCCATCTGAACACATGATTCCTCCCTGCTTCTTGCTTGTGAGCCGATTTTTGCGTAAAAAATAAACGGTATTGTTTCACTAGCACAGCAGACTCTCTATGCATGTTACTACAAGGCACAGTGTTCTACACCACTATAAAAGCTCTCTGCAGCCAGGAAATAGCAGTTTTTTTACATAATTTTCCGCAAATATATTCGGATCCCACCAAATGTTTCCCCAAAAATTTGGCGAACCAGCAAATCGCATTTTTGAAAAATTTGATCATCTCTAATAAAGACTATTGCACTGTGGTGGAGGTCCATTTGCCAAAACCACTAGGGGGCTAACATTCTTATCAACATGGCATATTCCAATAATACCATTATCAAAGATGAAAAGTAATTCCTTCTACAGCCCTTCCCATTAATTCCCTATTTTTTCACTTGCCACTAGAGATGTTGCGAACATAACATTTTCCATTCGCGAACAGCGTACGCTAATTTTTGCAAATGTTTGTGAACGGGCGAATCAGGGTAACCGCCATTGACTTCAATAGGCAGACGAATTTTAAAACCCACATGGACTCTTTCTAGCCACAGTAGTGATGGAAAAGTTGTTTCAAGGGGACTAACACCTGGACTGTGGCATGCCGGATGGGGATCCATGGCAAAACTCCCATGGAAAATTACATAGTTGACGCAGAGTTGGGTTTTAATCCATAAAGGGCATAAATCACCTAACAATCCTAATTTTTTTTTAAACAACGTGATTTAAAACATCCAGTGTGTATATACGATTCGGTATGATGTTGTATCAATCAGGTAGTGTAAGGGTTACGCCCGCTTCACAGACATTGACAGACCAAACTCCCCTCTTAATGCACAGCAAACAACCGCAAACAGTCCATTTGCCCAACCGCAAACTCCCCATTTGCACAAGGTTGGATACCAAGCTAGCCATTTCCCGTTGATGTCATTGAAGGTTTCTTGAAGAAAACCACAGAAATAAGATAATAATGCGCTTATTAAAGTAGATGCAAGCACTATATATGGACAAAGTCCTCACTCTGATATGATAATATCTGAGACAGTTAGTCATTGAAGGTTTCTTCCTCCACCCAGCCATGTACAACACCAAGGGTCCCCAAAAGGTGAATTGAATTGATCCCTCCTCTTTGTTTGAATCCATGGTCACTGGGTCTGTTCCGTGCAATTTATTCCCACACCCGATATGAGTGGTATTTTCTGTAGTTCTCTTCTCATCAGCTTAATCCCTGTTAGGTCCCCAATGTGGGGTATATTTATTGAAATCATTTTTCAAACGGAGAGATGGTTTAAAAAATGCTGGCTCTCTCCCCTTTGTTTTAATCCACGGTCACGGTCACCAGTGTCACTTTAAGTGCTGATAACTTTAAAACACTTTGACTTATCCAGGCCATTCTGAGATTGTTTTTTCGTCACATATTGTACTTCATGACACTGGTAAAATGAAGTCAAAAAAATTAATTTTTTTGCATAATAAAATACCTAATTTACTAAAAATTTGGAAAAATTTGCAAATTTCAAAGTTTCAGTTTCTCTACTTCTGTAATACATAGTAATACCCCCAAAAGTTGTGATGACTTAACATTCCCCATATGTCTACTTCATGTTTTAATTATTTTGGGAATGATATTTTATTTTTTGGGGATGTTACAAGGCTTAGAAGTTTAGAAGCAAATCTTGAAATTTTTCAGAAATTTACAAAAAAAAACATTTTTAGGGACCACTACAGCTCTGAAGTCACTTTGTAAGGCTTACATAATAGAAACTGCCCAAAAATGACCCCATTCTATAAACTACACCCCTCAAGGTATTCAAAACTGATTATACAAACTTCGTTAACCCTTTAGGTGTTGCACAAGAGTTATTGGCAAATGGGGATGAAATTTGAGAATTTCATTTTTGTGCCTAATTTTCCATTTTAACCCATTTTTTCCACTAACAAAGCAAGGGTTAACAGCCAAACAAGACTGTATCTTTATTGCCCTGACTCTGACGTTTACAGAAACACCCCATATATGGCCGTAAACTACTGTACGGCCACACAGCGGGGCGTAGAGTGAAAGGTGCGCCGTATAGTTTTTGGAAGCCAGATTTTGCTGGACTGTTTTTTTGACACCATGTCCCATTTGAAGCCCCCTGATGCACCCCTAGAGTAGAAACTCCATAAAAGTGACCCCATCTAAGAAACCACACCCCTCAAGGTATTCAAAACTGATTTTACAAACTTTGTTAACCCTGTAGGTGTTGCACAAGATTTAATGGAAAATAGAGATACAATTTCAAAATTTCACTTTTTTGGCAGATTTTCCATTTTAATTTTTTTTTTCCAGTTACAAAGCAAGGGTTAACAGCCAAACAAAACTCATTATTTATGGCCCTGATTCTGTAGTTTACATAAACACCCCATATGTGGTCGTAAACTGCTGTACGGGCACACGGCAGGGCGCAGAAGGAAAAGAATGCCATACGGTTTTTGGAAGGCAGATTTTGCTGGACTGTTTTTTTGACACCATGTCCCATTTGAAGCCCCCTGATGCACCCCTAGAGTAGAAACTCCAAAAAAGTGACCCCATTTTAGAAAGTACGGAATAGGGTGGCAGTATTGTTGGTACTAGTTTAGGAAACATATGATTTTTGGTTGCTCTATATTATACTTTTTGTGCGGCAAGGTAACAAGAAATAGCTTTTTTGGCACTTTTTTTTTTTTGTCATTTACAACATTCATCTGACAGGTTAGATCATGTGGTAATTTTATAGAGCAGGTTGCCACGGATGCGGCGATACCTAATATGTATAATTTTTTTTTATTTATGTAAGTTTTATACAATAACTTCATTTTTAAAACCCCCCAAAAAATTTGTGTCTCCATAGTCTAAGAGCCATAGTTTTTTCAGTTTTTGGGCGATAATCTTGAGTAGGGTCTCATTTTTTGTGGGATGAGATGAAGGTTTTATTGGCACTATCTTGGGGTGCATATGACTTTTTTATCGCTTGATATTACACTTTTTGTGACGTAAGATGGCAAAAAATCTTTTTTTACACCGTTTTTTTTTTTTTTATTTTTACGGTGGTCACCTGAGGGGTTAGGTCATGTGATATTTTTATAGAGCTGGCCGATACGGACACGGCGATACCTAATATGTATACTTTATTTTTATTTATGTAAGTTTTATACAATGATTTTATTTTTGAAACAAAAAAAAATCATGTTTTAGTGTTTCCATAGTCTAAGAGCCATAGTTTTTTCAGTTTTTGGGCCATTATCTTGAGTAGGGTCTCATTTTTTGCGGGATGAGATGACGGTTTGAGTGGTACTATTTTGGCGTACATACGACTTTTTGGATCACTTTTATTACCTTTTTTGGGAAGTAAGGTGGGCAAAATTTCAATTTTCTCATAGTTTTTTTTTTTTTTTTATGGCGTTCACCGTGCGGGGAAAGTAACATGAACGTTTTATATATCAGGTCGTTATGGACGCGGCGATACCTAATATGTGTACTGTATTATTATTATTTTTTATTCAGTGATAAATGTTTGTTTTTTTATCTTAACTTTTTCACTTTTTTTTACATTTTTTTGACCCAGACCCACTTGGTTCTTGAAGATCCAGTGGGTCTGATGTCTGTAAAATACAGTACAGAACCCTATAGGGTTCTGTACTGTATTTTACTTACACTGAACAGATCTATGCTTTTAGCATAGATCTATTCAGCACCATGGACAGCAGGACGCCTGTTGCCATGGGAACCTTCCCCGTCTGCCACAACTTCGCAGACAGGGAAGGGTGAGGACGGGGCTTCGGGGGGCTGCCTGGGGGCTCTCTCCCTCTCTATCGGGGGACTGAAAAGGCACAGCAGCCCCCCGATGGGAGAGGGAGGGAGCTCCCTGACTGATGACAGTTAACCTTTTCCATACAGCGGTCCGTACGGACCGCGGTATGGAAAGGGTTAAATGGCTGACATTTGCACAGATGTCAGCCGTTTATACCAGGGTGTCAGCAATGTGCTGGCACCCTGGTATAACCCACTAGAAGCCAACTAATTTTCAAGGGGAGGCGGGCGGGGGATCGCGATCCCGCCTGCCGCACCGCCCGCCTCCCGCAACGCCCCCACCGCCTGCGACACCCCCGCTGCACCACCCGCCGGCATCAAATCGTGCAGGGGTGCAGGGGGGAGGTGAAATCTTGATTTTTAGGCACTCTAAAGTTTCTTATCCCCGCGGTCAGGGACCGCGGGGATCAGAAACTGCAAAAGGCGCAGCAAACCGCAGGTCTGAATTGACCTGCGGTTTGCTGCAATCGCCGACACGGGGGGTCACATGACCTCCCCTGGCGTTGTGACAGGATGCCGGCTGAATGATTTCAGCCGGCATCCTGTTCAGATTAACCCCTGGGGCGCCGGAATGCCTATTTTAAGTTAGGACGTACCGGTACGTCCTGTGTCCTTAAGGACTCGGGAAACAGGGCGTACCGGTACCTCATGTGTCCTTAAGGGGTTAATCCCTGTTACATCCCCAATCTGGGGTCCATTTATTGAATTGATTTTTCGAATGGGGAGATGGTTAATAAAACGCTGGCTCCCTCCCCTTTGTTTTAATCCACGGTCACTGCGTCTGCGCCGTGCAATTTACTGTCACACCCGATATGAGTGGTATTTTCTGTAGTTCTCTTCTCATCAGTTTAATCCCTGTTACGTCCCATATTAGGGATTGCCTTTTGTGAAAAAAACATTTTGGCCGGGTACCTTCGACTGACTT
Source organism: Bufo gargarizans (assembly GCF_014858855.1). Lineage (NCBI taxonomy): Eukaryota > Metazoa > Chordata > Amphibia > Anura > Bufonidae > Bufo > Bufo gargarizans. The sequence continues at coordinate 163,307,049 of NC_058084.1, forward strand.
TTTTTGACCGAGGTAACTTCTTTTGTCAGTGACAATGCCTCCTGCTGCACCGAAGGTCCTTTCTGATAGGACACTTGAAGCGGGGCAGACCAGAAGTTCTATCGCAGACTAGGTTAGCTCAGGCCACAGGTCAAGCCTGCATACCCAGTAGTCAAGGGGTTCATAGCTCCTCAGAGTGTCGATATCTGCAGTTAAGGCAAGGTAGTCTGCTACCTGTCGGTCGAGTCGTTCTCTAAGGCTGGATCCCGAAGGGCTGTGGCGATGTGTACGACTGAAAAAGCTCTGCATGTCCTCCATCAACAACACATCTGTAAAGCGTCCTGTCCTTGCCGCCGTGGTCGTGGTAGGAGGAGGATTACTTTCACCTCTTCCCCAGTTAGATTCCAGTTGTGCTGTGACATCCCCCTTATAAGCTGTGTAAAACATAATTTTTTGTTTGGTTTTGAACTGCTGCATCCTTTCTGACTTTCGGTAATTTGGTAACATTTCCGCCACTTTCTGCTTATACCGGGGGTCTAGTAGCGTGGCCACCCAGTACAGGTCGTTCTCCTTCATCCTTTTTATACGAAGGTCCCTAACAGACATGACAGCATGAAAGACCCCATTTGCACAAGGTTGGATGCCGAGCTACTCATTTCCCGTTCCTCGTCCTCACTGATGTCATTGATGGTCTGTTCTTCCCCCCAGCCATGTACAACACCAAGGGTCCCAGATATGTGACAACAACGAGCACCCTGGGATGCCTGCTGTGGTTGGTCTTCCTCCTCCTCAAAGCCACATTCCTCCTCTGACTCCTCTTCCTCATACTCCTCTTGCAGCGTTGCCACAGGTCCGGCAAGCGATGATGACAAGGCTGTTTCTGGTGGTGATGGTGACCACAACTCTTCCTCTTCCTCTTCACGCTCATCTACAGCCTGATCCAGCACTCTTCGCAGGGCATGCTCCAGGAAGAAAACAAATGGGATGAGGTCGCTGATTGTGCCTTTGGTGCGACTGACTAGGTTTGTCACCTCCTCAAAAGGACGCATGAGCCTACAGGCATTGCGCATGAGCGTCCAGTAACGTGGCAAAAAAATTCCCAGCTCCGCAGAGGCTGTCCTAGCACCCCAGTCATACAAATACTCGTTGATGGCTTTTTCTTGTTGGAGAAGGCGGTCGAACATTAGCAATGTTGAATTCCAAAGTGTCGGGCTGTCGAAAAATCAAGCGCCTCACTGGCATGTTGTTTCGCCGCTGAATGTCTGAAAAGTGCGCCATGGCCGTGTAGGAACGCCTGAAATGGCCACACACCTTCCTGGCCTGCTTGAGGATGTCCTGTAAGCCTGGGTACTTAGACACAAAGCGTTGTACAATGAGATTCAACACATGTGCCATGCACAGCACATGTGATAACTTGCCCAAATTCAATGCCGAAAACAAATTGCTTCCATTGTCACACACCACTTTGCCGATCTCCAGTTGGTGCGGGGTCAGCCACTAATCCCCCTGTGCGTTCAGGGCGGACAGGAGTGCTGGTCCGGTGTGGCTCTCTGCTTTCAGGCAAGTCAACGCCAAGACAGCGTGACACTCTCGTATCCGGGATGTGGAATAGCCCCTGGGGAGCTGGGGGGATTCAGTTGATGTGCAGCCAAACGCTGCAGCAGAAGAGGACTCAGCCGAGGAGGTTATCGAAGAGAATGGAGTAGAGGAGGTGGCAGTAGGCCTGCCTGCAAGTCGTGGCGGTGTCACTAACTCCGCTGCAGAGCCACGCATTCCATGCTTGGCAGCCTTCAGCAGGTTGACCCAATGCGCAGTGTACGTGATATACCTGCCCTGAACGTGCTTTGCAGACCAGGTATCAGTGGTCAGATGGACCCTTGCCCCAACACTGTATGACAGAGATGCCATGACTTCTTGTTCAATCATTGAGTAGAGGTTTGGGATTGCCTTTTTTGAAAAAAAAAATTTGTCCGGGTACCTTCCACTGTGGTATCCCAATAGCGACACATTTTTTGAAGGCCTCAGACTCCACCAGCTGGTATTGTAAATGTTGGCGGGCTAAGAGTTCTGTCAAGCCAGCTGTCAGACGCCGGTCAAGGTGGTGACTCTGTGACATTGGCTTCTTATGCTCAAACATTTCCTTTACAGACACCTGACTGTGGGCAGATGAGATGGAACTGCTGAAGGTGAGATTTGGAGTGGAGGGTAGTTGAGAGGAGGCAAGGAGGACAGTAGTGGTTGACGTGGCTGAAGATGCTGGACCAGGAGGAGGATGGGTGCTTTGAGTTTGTGTGCTGCTTGTACTCATGTGTTTATCCCATTGGCGTTTGTGATGTGAGATCATGTGCCTTCGCAAAGCAGTTGTACCGAGGTGGGTGTTGGACTTCCCATGACTCAGTTTCTTTTGGCAAAGGTTGCAAATGGCATTGCTGTTATCAGAGGCAGACACACAAAATGCCACACTGCTGAGCTTTGCAATGACGGCATTCTGGTGGTGGCAACAGCATGCGTTGATTGGCGTGCTGTCTGGCTGACCCCGGGTGCCGATACATGCTGTCTGACTGTGCCACTAGCTCCTTGCGACGACCTCCCCCTGCTTCCAACTCGTCTCCTCCTTCTCTCTGTATCCCCTTCAGAACTTTCCCCCTCTTCTTCTTCTCTTCGAGCAGGCACCCACGTGGCATCTACGGACACATCGTCATCATCAACCGCTTCACTTATATCTAACACCTCAGCAAAGGAAGCAGCAGCGGCTACAACATCATCATCATCACACTGTACGTCCATGTGTGTAATGCTGCCTGACTGAGACATATCCCTGTTATCTACATCCCCTGGCAATAATGGTTGTGCATCATTAATTTCATCCAATTGATGTGTAAATAACTCCTCTGAAGGATTAAGTGAAGCGGCTGTGGTGACTGTGGTGGTAGTGGTGGTGGTGGCGGAGGGCGGGAGAGTGGTAACTTGAGAGCAGATGACCAAAGCTGAGCTGGAGGAGGATGGTGCGCCAAGGTTCTTAGCGGAAGCTGTTGAAGATTGGGCATCCTGTGTAAGCCAGTCAACTATTTTCTCCGAATTTTTTGGTTTCAGGGTACGTGGCCTCTGAATACTGGGCATTATTCCAGGGCCAGTGGAAATCACAGCACCACGACCACGACGGCCCCTGTGGGGTGGCCTGCCTCTGCCTGTCATTTTTTGTTTAGATAAGTGGTGCTATGCGTGCAAGGTACTGTGCCACCCTATATAAGTGGTGGGCAGTGGGCACAGTACAGTCTGTGTGGGCCTGACATACACTGGCTTGCAACTGCGATTATATCACAGATAAATAATATAAATTGAATTAATTTTATCTGCAAGGTATTGTCTGTGACACCCTGTATGGATGGTGTGCACACAGTACTGTCTGTGGGCCAGACAGTCACTCATTGGCTTGTAACTGCGATTATATCACAGATAAATAATATAAATTTAATTATTTTTATCTGCAAGGTATTGTGACACCCTGTATGGAATGGTGTTCACACAGTACTGTCTCTGGGCCACACAGTCACTCACTGGCTTGCAAATGCAATTATATCACAGATAAATAATATAAATTGAACTTTTTTTATCTGCAAGGTATTGTCTGTGACACCCTGTATGAATGGTGTGCACACAGTACTGTCTGTGACTGAGCCTGCAGCCTCTCACACATGGGCAGGCAACTGCAATGTATATATATACTGTTATATATATATATATATATATATATATAAAATAAAATAAAAGCAGACTGATGTACCAGCCCTAAAAAGGGCTTTTTGGGGTGCTGTCAGGACGCTGTCCTTACAGCAGATGAGTCTGTGGACACAGAACACTGCCCTAGCTAACGCTTTCCCTATTGAATCAGCAGCAATTGAATCAGCAGTAGCTACTCTCTCCCTCCTCTCACTAAGAATTCAGCTTCAGAATGAATCTAAAATGGATGCTGTCCAGGAGGTCGGAGGGTCTGGGAGGGAGGGTCTGCTGCTGATTGGCTGGAATGTGTCTGCTGACTGTGAGGTACAGGGTCAAAGTTTGCTCAATGATGATGTATAGGGGGCGGACCGAACATAGCATATGTTCGCCCGCCGCGGCGAACGCGAACAAGCTATGTTTCCTGGGAACTGCTCGCCGGCGAATAGTTCGGGACATTCCTACTTTCCACAAGTCCATAAGAACTTTGAGAATCCTCCTGGATGCCCCCCTTATATGGCCAACACCAATGCAGAAACGGGAAGTAATTTTGTGCCTTCATATGCCAATCTGTTTTTGAGGATCTTTGAGGAGATTGATATCCTGAACAATCCTACATATTTACATTTTCTTTTTTAAAGTATGTAGACCATCTGTTCCTCATTTGGTGTAGTGACTCAAACTCTATTACTCCATTTAGTGCACAATCGAATAACAACACTTGCGGCATCACATTACTGTCAAATTTCTAAACATAATCATATCACAGGTATAATTATTTTATCACTTTTGCATTCTTTAAGGCTACTTTCACACTCACGTTTTGTGCGAATGAGTCATGGGTCTGCACAGGCGGATCCGTTCAGATAATGCAACTGTCTGCATCCGTTCTGAACGGATCTGTTTGTAGTATCTTTAACATAGCCAAGACTTTTCCATCTTGAACAACATTGAAAGTCAATGGAGGACGGATCAGTTTTCTATTGTGCCAGATTGTGTCATAGAAAACTGATCCATCCCCATTGACTTACATTGTATGTCAGAACGGATCCGTTTGGCTCAGTTTTGTCTGACGGACACCAAAACGCTGCTTGCAAATCGCCTCCAAAGCGGAATGGAGATGGAACGGAGGCAAACTAAAGCAAAATAATGCATTCTGTGCGGATCCTTTTCCATTCAGAATGCATAAGGGAAAAACTGATCCGTTTTTGAATGCTTGTGATAGACCTGAACGGAATTCACAAACGGAAAGCCAAAAAGCCAGTGTGAAAGTAGCCTAACAGTCAATCCTAGAAAATAGATATATTTCCTGGTTTGGAATTTACATAGCTCTATGACTCATCCACTGAGTCATCAGTGACTAACACCTATACCTTCTCATGATCGACTGAGGCTGCCTGCGAGGCACTGTAGGCAATCCTGCTGGGCCACCATTTAAGTTCATCTGATTCTCCTTCATCTTCTGATCTGTAAAATTTCAGCGACTATTTTGAGTGATTATGGATTCTCTGAAAACTGAAACTTTTGGGAAATTTGTAATGAATTGAATTTTTGTAGAATCATTTAGATCATCTCTAGTTAATAACATTTGTCAGTTAGGTAAGCTGTCCATACTGTTAACATAACAACATATAACAACTAGTTCCCTAAAGAGTCAAGTTGATGACCTGGGTCATGTGCTGCAGATCATCACGTTCAAGGGAAAGAAGTAAGATACAGCCCAACAAGAGATGTGGTGCAGTTTCTTGAAAAACAGAAAAAAAAAAAAAACTTGTCCTGGACAATCACTCTAAAACTGAAGCACTGAAACATTTAGGTTTTTGTGAAAATATAATTTTTTTTCTGCTAATTTGCAAATATATTTGTACAGCTTTTATAAACATTGTCAAAATTGCTGATTTAAATCAGTCATGCAGGAGAGGTACAGTGCTTTAAGGAAACATCAACTAAACTAGAGCACTCTGATTATAAATGTTGCTCAGATAAAATCATACTCCTTATAATAGATTGAAAAAAAATCCAGCACTAGTTCATATGTTGGTTATTCTTTTTTTTTTGTTTTGTTATTTGTAAGCTATATAGATCAATTTGTGTCTCAAATTGGACACTTATCAAACTATAGAATTGCTTTGAGAGAAACTGTGTATGTAGTGCTGGTATATGTGGATTGAGTGGATTGGAGCCAAAGCCAGCTCCAAATGGGATTGCATTCTAGTACACTTTCACCCCCACTTCAGCCATGGCTTCCCCTTCTGCCACCATTTGAGAAATGATTTGTAAGGGCACTCATACTAGAATCAATGTGACAGGCAATCTACAGGTACATCAGCCCTTATTTTCAATGTGTTGCAGTAGGAGAAGACCACATGGGAGTGAGAGATAGACTACACAGAAATACATGTAGTGGGCTGATGCAGGTCCCCTCTTCAAAAGTTACCAGATTTAATTGGCAGTCATGTGGGAGGCCGAAGGTGGGTTGTTAAAGAGGTTCTTTAATGGGTTCGTAGTAAGTGAGATAAATATCAGTACCTGCGGTGTACCTCCCACTGTGCTGCCAAGCTGCCTCTTTTTTTTTTCATTTTTTTTTTAAATAGCGCTCTTTCGCCACGTTATGGTCCCCCACAAATTTTGCGCTCAGTATGCTAATACTGAGCATCGGAGCAATGGGGAGGAGACTGAGTCTTTCTCTGTGAGCGTCTCCTTCTCCCCTGTAGCACTGTCCAATCGCAGCGCAGAGCGTCACAGCCAGGGAGCAAAATTACTTTTAAAAAAGCAAGCAGGGTGGCAGCATCAGCAGGGGGTACCCCGCAGGTAGAGATATTTATCTCACTCCTCTTTAAAAGAAGCAAACTTTGTTAACCACTTCAGCCCGCCTAGCTGAAACACCCTTAATGACCAGGCCACTTTTTACACTTCTGCACTACACTACTTTCACCGTTTATTACTCGGTCATGCAACTTACCACCCAAATGAATTTTACCTCCTTTTCTTCTCACTAATAGAGCTTTCATTTGGTGGTATTTCATTGCTGCTGACATTTTTACTTTTTTTGTTATTAATCGAAATTTAACAAAAATTTCACTTTCAGTTGTAATTTTTTTTTTTAACAAAACGACATCCATATATAAATTTTTCGCTAAATTTATTGTTCTACATGTCTTTGATAAAAAAAAACGGGTAAAAAAAATTGGTTTGGGTAAAAGTTATAGCATTTACAAACTATGGTACAAAAATGTAAATTTTCGCTTTTTGAAGCAGCTCTGACTTTCTGAGCACCTGTCATGTTTCCTGAGGTTCTACAATGCCCAGACAGTAGAAAAACCCCACAAATGACCCCATTTCGGAAAGTAGACACCCTAAGGTATTCACTGATAGGCATAGTGAGTTCATCGAACTTTTTATTTTTTGTCACAAGTTAGCGGAAAATGCTGATTTTTTTTTTCCTTGAGATAAAGTCTCATATTTTACTGTATTTTGTGACAAAAAATAAAAACTTCCATGAACTCACTATGCCCATCATGAAATACCTTGGGGTGTCTTCTTTCCAAAATGGGGTCACTTGTGGGGTAGTTATACTGCCCTGGCATTTTAGGGACCAAAATGCGTGTGAAGCAGTTTGCAATCAAAATGTGTAAAAAATGGCCTGTGAAATCCAAAAGGTGCTCTTTGGAATGTGGGCCCCTTTGCCCACCTAGGCTGCAAAAAAGTGTCACACATCTGGTATCGCTATACTCAGAAGTAGTAGGGCAATGTGTTTTGGGGTGTCTTTTTACATATACCCATTTTGGCATTTGACCAAGATATTTATCTCACCCAGCATGGGTATATGTAAAAAGACACCCGAAAACACATTCCCCAACTTCTCCTGAGTACGGCGATACCACATGTGTGACACTTTTTTGCAGCCTAGGTGGGCAAAGGGGCCCACATTCCAAAGAGCACCTTTTGGATTTCACAGGCCATTTTTTACAGATTTTGATTGCAAACTACTTTGCACGCATTTGGGCCCCTAAAATGCCAGGGCAGTATAACTACCCCACAAGTGACCCCATTTTGGAAAGAAGACACCCCAAGGTATTTCATGATGGGCATAGTGAGTTCATGGAAGTTTTTATTCTTTTGTCACAAGTTAGTGGAATATGAGACTTTGTAATAAAAAAAATAAAAATCATCATTTTCCGCTAACTTGTGACAAAAAATAAAAAAATTCTAGGAACTCGCCATGCCGCTCACGGAATACCTTGGGGTGTCTTCTTTCCAAAATGGGGTCACTTGTGGGGTAGTTATACTGCCCTGGAATTTTAGGGGCCCAAATGCAAGCAAAGTAGTTTGCAATCAAAATCTGTAAAAAATGGCCTGTGAAATCCGAAAGGTGCTCTTATGAATGTGGGCCCCTTTGCCCACATAGGCAGAAAAAAAGTGGCACACATGTGATATCGCCGTACTTAGGAGAATTTGGGGAATGTGTTTTTGGGTGTCATTGTACATATACCCATGCTGGGTGAGAAAATATCTCTGCAAAAGACAACTTTTACCATTTTTTTATACAAAGGTGGCATTTGACTAAGATATTTATCTCACCCAGCATGGGTATATGTAAAATGACACCCCAAAACACATTCCCCAACTTCTCCTGAGTACGGCGATACCACATGTGTGACACCATTTTGCAGCCTAGATGCGCAAAGGTGCCCAAATTCCTTTTAGGAGGGCATTTTTAGACATTTGGATCACAGACTTCTTCTCACGCTTTAGGGCCCCTAAAAAGCCAGGGCAGTATAAATACCCCACATGTGACCCCATTTTGGAAAGAAGACACCCCAAGGTATTCAATGAGGGGCCTGGCGAGTTCATAGACATTTTTTGGGGGGGCATAAGTTAGCAGAAATTGATTTTATTTTATTTTTCTCACAAAGTCTCGCTTTCCGCTAATTTGGGACAAAAATTTCAATCTTTCATGGACTCAATATGCCCCTCAGCGAATACCTTCGGGTGTCTTCTTTCCAAAATGGGGTCATTTGTGGGGTGTTTGTACTGCCCTGGCATTTGAAGGTCTCCGCAATCGTTACATGTATGGCCAGCATTAGGAGTTTCTGCTATTCTCCTTATATTGAGCATACAGGTAATGAGATTTTTTTTTTCCGTTCAGCCTCTGGGCTGAAAGAAAAAAATGAATGGCACAGATTTCTTCATTCACATCGATCAATGTGGATGAAAAAATCTCTGCCAAAAAAAAAAGGAGGGGAAAGGCGTCTGCAAGGACATAGGAGCTCCGCCCAACATCCATACCCACTTAGCTCGTATGCCCTGGCAAACCTGATTTCTCCATTCACATCAATCGATGTGGATGAATAAATCATTGCCGGGTTTTTTATTTTATTTTTTTACATACAAAGTGTTTGCCAAAGCATATGAACACCGCCGCCTTCTCAGCTCATATGCCTCGGCAAACGTATCTTTTACTGCAGAGGAGAAATCTTGTTTTGCAGCGCCGCATACACCGACTTTTGTGTAATCAGACAGCAGCACAATGCTTCTGTCAGAATGCACATCAGTGCTGCAGCTAGTCGATCGGTTGGTCCACCTGGAAGGTAAAAAAAACAAAAGAAAAAACCAGGCCGAAACGCAATAAATTTTATTGACTTTATAATAACCTTTGAACAGAACATATAAACTTTATTTAACTTTTGGAACTGAACGTTAACTTTTTTGCTTACTTGTGTTCCGTGGAAAAATCGGAGAATGCACCGTTTTGCAGCCGAGACCGTGATCCGTGTATCCTGTCCGTCAAAAAAATATGACCTGTCCTATTTTTTTTACGGACAACGGTTCACGGACTCATTCAAGTCAATGGGTTCATGAAAGAACACGGATGCACCCAAGATTGGCATCCGTGTCTGTGATCCGTGGCCGTAGGTTACTTTCATACAGACGGATCCGAAGATCCGTCTGCATAAAAGCTTTTTCAGAGCTGAGTTTTCACTTAGTGAAAACTTAGATCCGACATTATATTCTAACAGAGGTGTTTCCATGGTGATGGGGACGCTTCTAGTTAGAATATACAACGAACTGTGTACATGACTGCCCCCTGCTGCCTGGCAGCACCCGATCTCTTACAGGGGGCTGTGATCCGTACAATTAACCCTTCAGGTACTGCACCTGAAGGGGTTAATTGTGCGTATTATAGCCCCCTGTAAGAGACCCGGGGCTGCCAGGCAGCAGGGGGCAGACCCCCCTCCCTCCCCAGTTTAAATTTCATTGGTGGCCAGTGCGGCCCCCCCTCCCTCCCTCTATTGTAATAATAACATTGGTGGCACAGTGTGCGCCCCCCCTTCCTCCCTCTATTGTATTAATACGTTGGTGGCACAGTGTGCGGCCTCCCCCGGCCCCCCTCCCTCCCTCTATTGCATTAATAACATTGGTGGCAGTGTGCGGCCTCCCCTGGCCCCCCCTCCCTCCCTCTATTGCATTAATAACATTGGTGGCAGTGTGCGGCCTCCCTTCTCCCCCTCCCCCCCCCCCAGATCATTGGTGGCAGCGGAGTTCTGATCGGAGTCCCAGTTTAATCGCTGGGGCTTCTATCGGTAACCATGGCAACCAGGATGCTACTGCGGTCTGGGTTGCCATGGTTACTTAGCAATAGTAGAAGCATCATACTTACCTGCTGGCTGCCGTGATGTCTGTGTCCGGCCAGAAGCTCCTCCTACTGGTAAGTGACAGCAATGCGCCGCACAGACCTGTCACTTACCAGTAGGAGGAGCTCCCGGCCGGACACAGACATTGCAGCAGCCAGCAGGTAAGTATGATGCTTCTACTATTGCCAAGTAACCATGGCAACCAGGACTGCAGTAGCGTTCTGGTTGCCATGGTTACCGATCGGAGCCCCAGCGATTAAACTGGGACTCCGATCGGAACTCCGCTGCCACCAATGATCGGGGGAGGGGAGATAGCACACTGCCACCAATGTTATTAATGCAATAGAGGGAGGGAGGGGGGGCCGGGGGAGGCCGCACACTGCCACCAATGTTATTAATGCAATAGAGGGAGGGAGGTGGGCCGGGCGAGGCCGCACTCTGGCCACCAATGATATTCAAACTGGGGAGGGGGGGTCTGCCCCCTTCTGCCTGGCAGCCCCTGATCTCTTACAGGGGGCTATGATACGCACAATTAACCCCTTCAGGTGTGGCACCTGAGGGGTTAATTGTGCTGATCACAGCCCCCTGTAAGAGATCGGGTGCTGCCAGGCAGCAGGGGGCAGTCATGTACACAGTTTGTAGTATATTCTAACTAGAAGCGTCCCCATCACCATGGGAACGCCTCTGTGTTAGAATATACTGTTGGATCTGAGTTTCACGATCTAACTCATAGCCGATAGTATATTGTAACATAGACGCTTCAAGTTAAAATATACCATCGGATGGTATAAAAGGGACTCCAGACTTTACATTGAAAGTCAATTGGGACGGATCCGTTTGCAATTGCACCATATTGTGTCAACGTCAAACGGATCCGTCCCCATTGACTTGCATTGTAATTCAGGATGGATCCATTTGGCTCCGCACGGCCTGGCGGACACCAAAACGACATTTTTTTCATGTCCGTGGATCCTCCAAAAATCAAGGAAGACCCACGGACGAAAAAACGGTCACGGATCACGGACCACGGACCCCGTTTTTGCGGACCGTAAAAAAAAAAACGGTCGTGTGCATGAGGCTTAAATGAAAGAGTTATATGTAAATAAAGTAAATTATATACTATACACATATAAATCTCAAGCAGGGGCCATGTTTTTGTCGATAAGAACAAGAACATTTCTTGGTTACCATTTCTTGGTTATGCTTTCAATGTTATTGTAAAAGTACGGATCTCCTATAGGGTGGTACATCATAAAATATCTGCATGAAGTTTATCATTGGTGTGTACGTAAAAGATGTATTTCCAGTGCCCAACAGTGAACAATAACATGGACATCTGTTGAGCATTTAGCTACAAACTAGACACATAAAATTTTAATTATGATCTTGTTCAGTATTTAAGACTGAACAGCGATCAACATATTTTTCATAAAGGAAGTCATGCACTACTGTCAGCTGTATTTATTACACCATGGAACATTTTAATATAATAATGCAGATGTCTTCATTCTATAAGCCCCAATGGTGCTTAAATGTAGAATTTTATTACTTTTGCCTTCGGCCAAACAATCGTATAAACCTTCTAAATTCTGATTCTTATTCTGCAGCCCAATTTTCGCATTTACTTGCTACATTTCAATATCAAGCATTACATATTTATAACAATGAAAGTCATGCCAGGTAATTTGAATCCTTTCATCATCTTAAAAATATTTATGAGCAGGGTGTAGACTTATATGTTCTCAGCATAAAATTAAACAAAATATGTGGAAGTTAAAGACATAAAATAAACACAAATACCACATTATAGTTTAAGTTATTTACATGCGAATCACAGATTATTTTCCACTATTTCCAACAGGATATTTGTTTCTGGTTTTATTTTCTTCAAGATATTCACTATTGTGTTAAAATTACTTCTCCTATGTGTTCTCTTAAATAGTTTGCAGTTAAATAGCACAGGGAATTACAATTGTAATGTGCAAAGTAATCACATACAGTACAACATATACTGTTTAACTGATAAGTCGTGAGTTAGTTAAATCACATATTATGCATCTGATGTGTCAAAACTGCAGTAGTGCAAAATAGATTTTTTCACAGTTTTCCATAGTAGTCTAAAATCAGATTTTTTCCCCGTTATTATAAAGATATAATAGAGGTAAAGTGACAAGTGATCTTAACCGATTAGGGCACACATACTTGGTATAGATGCATGCAAAGAATCAGCATGGTTCTTATTTCTGACAGTAAATTGTGTATATATGAGGACCTGTCAGCTGTCCTAAAATCTATTGTAATAAATATTTGTATTTCCCATTTCTGGAATACTTTTTTTTACAGTTACACCATCACTCCTTTATTCTTAGTGAGAGAATAGACTGACAACTTCATTTTTAAATCTGGTGCTGCATGCCCCTACACATTCTGACATGGTCAGCACTGATTTGGCAGTGGTAAACTGTAGGAAATTGTGAAATACTGTTGTAAGTTTATTCCTACATTTCCACAAAAAATTACAAAGAACCAGTTTAACTTGGGGTTCTAAGAAATGCTGTTTCTTAATTTTTTTATTTTTATTTTTTATGGGAAATGGACAAATCACCAGGTCCAGGTGGCATACATCCTAAGAGAATTATGTAATGTTACAAACAGACCCTTATTTCTGATATTCATGGACGCTATAATGACAGGGTACGGTCCTCAGAACTGACACATAGCAAATGTTGAGCCAATATTCAAAAAGTGGTCAAAAAATGAATCTGGAAACTATAGGTCATGAAAGTTAACATCTGTTGTGGGTAAACTGTTTGAAAGTTTTGTAAGATATGCTATCCTGGAGTAGCTCAATAGAAATAAATGTATAAATCTGTATCAGAACAAGTTTATGAGGAATTACTCATGTCAAACTAATGTTAGTTTCTGCAGGAAGGTGAGTTCTAGAATGGATTGGGGTGAGTCATTGGACGTCATATATTTTGACTTCTCCAAAGCATTTTATACTGTGCCACATAAAAGCTTAGTATATAAAATTAGAATTCTTGGACTGGGGAAAAATGTGTGTATGTGAGTAAGTTACAGACTTAGTGATAGAAAACAGGATAGCTATTAATAGTAGGGTACCACAATGGTCAATATTGGGCCCTCTTCTTTTCAAGATAGAGGAGTAGCACAGTAAAATATCAGTTTTTGATTATATGTATTACTAAACTGTGTAAAGTAATTAACACAAAAGATGGCAGTATACTCCGACAGATATGGAAAAGGAAAATACAAGTCACCCATACATATCAAATGCTAAAATACTGGGTAACACTTACATGTAAAAGGACTTAAGAATTTTAGTTAACAGTAAACTTAAATGTAGCAACAAGTGTCAGGCTGCTGCTGTCAAGGCCAAAATTATGGGGTGCATCAAAAAAGAGGCATAGGTGCATGAGATAAGAACATAGGGGGTTACTTATTAACAGAAATTTGAATATTTTTTGCATATTTTTGGGGCAGATTGCAGCACAAAGGTTATTTGCGCCGCAATCTTTGACTTTTTCCAACTCATACTAGGTCTAAAAAAGGTGGTGTGGTGTGGGCGGGGAAGGAGACAGGCCGGCAGGCTCGTCTCATTTATCATTTTCTACGCCTGTATTAGGCATACAAAATGGTCTAAATTTAAGCCTGAAAGGAAGCTGACATATATTTAGACTGACAGTGGATGTGTCAAACGTATGCACAAGCTGGAGCCTCTTCATAACTTTGGCGATTCCACCGCCAGCGCACAGGGTTATTAAGACCGGCATCTAAAATTACGGTATGTCTTTTTTCAGCCTTACAAATTATGTTACTATGTTACAAGTCCTCTATAAGTCCTTTAAGAGGGAAAGGGCTGCATTTTTAAAAAGATCACAATGAATCCTAATGAACCCTTTAGCTTAAAATTGGGCCAGTCAGGGATTCTGGTATTTTCATTGGCAAGAATGGCAATGCAGACTGTAGAATTCTGTGTTCTTTCTTTTATTGTGGGTGGCTCCTTTTTTTTTAGAAATTAAGTTAGGGACATACAGTACACTGTCAGAATGTATTTGGTGCATCTTTGTTAACTTTGCTTGTTCTTTTTTCCCCTGTTCTCATCTCTTTATTGATTACCTTTTCTTTTGGACAGATGTGTGCCCTGAGATAACATGAAAAACTTGATGTATACTGACACTGTCTCACAGGGTGTCTATCCTATGTGCCTATGTGTGACCACTCAATGGTTGTGCTGCAAGTTGCACACGGTCAAGGGTTTTGATAGCATGTTGCAATATTGTGTAAATTTGCTTCATTAAAAATTGGATCCCTTACCCAAATTGAACCTAAGGGAGGACACTTCAGTATGGCTCCTGGTTTTCTTTTAGTTTAAGTACTGATACAAAAGTATATGAAGGATTAGAGATGAGAAAATTGATTCTAAACAAATCTGATGTGTTACACATTTCACAAAAAATTCATCTGCCAAATGAATCAGAAGTTTTAGCGATTTGTGATGGATCAATCCTGCAAATACAGCACCCAGCGCCATATTATTGTGAAAATTGATTAGGAGAAAATAACAGGAATGAAGAAGATGGGGGATCACATGACCATAGGAGGAAAGTGGGAGATCTTTCCCTTATTGGCTCAGAGGGTGAAAGACAGTCTGATCAGCCAATCAGGAGGCAGAAGATAAGCAGATCCCTCTACTCAGAAGGAAGAAATGTCATTCTGATCCCAGCATGCTTATGAAATGGTGTCTTGTGGCAGTGTCTGCCAAAGAATAATGGTAGACACAAGCCAATAATCTAGTTGGACTATAGTGGTACTATGGAAAGAAAATAGAGAGATATAATTGGGTAGATTTTAGGGTTTTATCGGGGAAAGATTAGCATAGAGGATGAGGGACTGGTCTCACAACAGATTTCTGACAGGTTCTCCATTACAAAATTGTACAAGAAACACATTTTTCTGTGTAAATAACAAGTCTGCTTTAAAAAAAAAAAAAGTTTCTACAGTTCATAGACTTATTGCCGGTGTAGCGTTACATTACCCTACTTCGTGAGATTTCCTAACTCCCGACTTCCCGTCGCACGGCTAATGACGTGAGGAGGCGTTCCTGAGTTTTGACGATCTGCGCATGCGCAAACCGACAGTTTATGGAAAATCAGCGGAGTTCAGCTTTACACCGGAACACTGCGCATGCGCAGGAGAGCCTCAGTAGGGAAATATTACGGCCCAGTGCGTAAGCGCGGCTAACTCCGGCCGGCGCATGCACAGTGTCCCGGTGTGAAGCTGAACTCTGCTGAGATTTTCCATAGACTGTCGGTTTGCGCATGTGCAGATCGTCAAAACTCAGGAACGCCTCCTCACGTCATTAGCCGTGCGACGGGAAGTCAGGAGGTAGGGAAATCTCACAAGGTAGGATAGTATAACGCTACACCGGCACCCCAGTAGTATACATTCTGCTTAAACACAGGAATTGCCTCATTTTTCCCTAAAAAACTGTTTCTATTTACAATTGCTAATTGTCATTTAAGTGCATTATACCCATGTTACGGAACACTAGTGTTAAACGAAGCAAAACATTCAAAGCAGAATTCAGTCCGAAGTTTAGAAAAACTTCAATTTGCAATGAAACTGAATTTCCTTGTGCTTCGTGGTAACTAATCAGGTTTTCCTAAAATGGGGGCTTTACATGTTACAATGTGAAAGTAAGAAGCCCAGGAACGTGAGATTACCAATAATGCCGTGCAGCCAACCATTCCGCAGGTAGCCATCCCCTGTGATGTCACAGCCCTATAAAAACCTCATCCCGTGTGGTCTCCGCCATTGTCCTGTGAGCTGAGCATAAGGAGAGATGTACCAAGCATTCATGCCCTAGGAACAATGCTGCTGTATAAATCCAGAGGCCATGTTCGATCCATCCACCAAGTTTGACATCTGGTTTTAACCATAATAATTCTAAAAGCAAAATACCATTAGTTTCATAGTAGGAAGGGATCTGGGACCTTAAGGAGGGATCCACATGGGATTATGGTCATCCCAGTTGTGGATCCCTCAATTTTATTGCTTTGTGGAAGGTTTTCTCACCTCAATGTTTTGTACCATCTCTGGTACCATCACATAGGAGACCAGGCGTTGATACATGCACATTCAGGCTTCCCCGATCCTCACCGGATGACCACGACATCTGAAGGATTAAAAGACTGCAGCCAGCAATAATGCCAGTCGCAGACACTAGTGCCAGTTGTATGCTCTTTAAAACAGCAGACCCCAGCGGCCATGGCCCCCCTGGTTTCAGTTATCCCTGGCTCTGACTCCACTTTATTATTGAGGTCAAAGAGAATGTGATTATGAACTGGATGGCATACTCCTCGTCTCAGTCACAGCAGGATGATGTAAATGTCACTTCTGAGTGTGACACAATGCTTTGAAGTCAAGGCTCACAGCATTCCTCCTGCTTCCTCTCCTCCTTGCAACCTCAGAGAAGCCTTTTAGTTTCAGTTGGATCCTCTCTGTCTTCACTGCCTCCTTCTAATAGGGTACCTTTTTTTCTCTCAGAACAGGAAACAAAATGCCACTACGCACTATGGAAGATACTCAAGAGAGTCTCTCTGTTCATAACTTGTGTAAGAACAGTCAGTGTTTGGACTGCCATGAGAAGAAGGTTCAAGAAGAGGTGGGGGACACCATGCATAGCTGTGTTGGTGGTAGTAGTGGCACTTGTAGCAACAGTTGTGGTGGTGGCAGCAGTGATAGTAAAAGTGGCACCCAGAACAAGTTCAGAGCAGGGAATCAGTAGGTGGGCCAAGGACACCACAATGACATAACACTGTCTGATAAAAGTGGTGGGGAGCGTGAGGTCTATGAAAATGATTATGTTGGAAAGAACCTGTGATCTGGGGTGCTGAGGAGGAGATATCAGAGGAAAAGGGTGGTGGCTGCATTGAAAATAAAAAGCAGAGGCAAAGTATGTCCAAAACCTCAAAATAAACTGGCAGGACCTAATCTTCTTCTGTTGTGGTTAGCTTGGGAACTGGTGATGCTGCTGATACTGTGGACTAAGGGTCAAAATGTGCCAGACCTCCCTATAGTGGTTTTTCTCTATAAGATGGCACACAAAACCACAGCCAAATACACGATCTGCAGGATTAAAATAACCTATGGAAATTCAAACATGATCTTTAGGATTAAAATAACCCATGGGCATTCAAACATAGGTATCAGAGCTCTATTGCAGCAGATGAAATGCTGAATGTAAAAATGAATTCCCCATTAAAAGTGTCCTGTCTGACCCAGGAAGAAGTACAACAGCGACTTAACCCCTTAAGGACCGGGCTCATTTTCACCTTAAGGACCAGGCCATTTTTTGCAAATCTGACCAGTGTCACTTTAAGTGCTGATAACTTTAAAACACTTTGATTTATCCAGGCCATTCTGAGATTGTTTTTTCGTCACATATTGTACTTCATGACACTGGTAAAATAAAGTCAAAAAAATTAATTTTTTTGCATAATAAAATACCTAATTTACCAAAAATTTGGAAAAATTAGCAAATTTCAAAGTTTCAGTTTCTCTACTTCTGTAATACATAGTAATACCCCCAAAAATTGTGATGACTTAACATTCCCCATATGTCTACTTCATGTTTGAATTATTTTGGGAATGATATTTTATTTTTTGGGGATGTTACAAGGCTTAGAAGTTTAGAAGCAAATCTTGAAATTTTTCAGAAATTTACAAAAACCCAATTTTTAGGGACCACTACAGCTCTGAAGTCACTTTGCGAGGCTTACATAATAGAAACCGCCCAAAAATGACCCCATTCTATAAACTACACCCCTCAAGGTATTCAAAACTGATTTTACAAACTCCGTTAACCCTTTAGGTGTTGCACAAGAGTTATTGGCAAATTGGGATGAAATTTGAGAATTTCATTTTTGTGCCTAATTTTCCATTTTAACCCATTTTTTCCACTAACAAAGCAAGGGTTAACAGCCAAACAATACTGTATCTTTATTGCCCTGACTCTGCTGTTTACAGAAACACCCAATATGTGTCCGTAAACTACTGTACGGCCAGACAGCGGGGCGTAGAGTGAAAGGTGTGCCGTATAGTTTTTGGAAGCCAGATTTTGCTGGACAGTTTTTTTGACACCATGTCCCATTTGAAGCCCCCTGATGCACCCCTAGAGTAGAAACTCCATAAAGTGACCCCATCTAAGAAACTACACCCCTCAAGGTATTCAAAACTGATTTTACAAACTTCGTTAACCCTTTAGGTGTTGCACAAGAGTTATTGGCAAATTGGGATGAAATTTGAGAATTTCATTTTTTTGCCTAATTTTCCATTTTAACCCATTTTTTCCACTAACAAAGCAAGGGTTAACAGCCAAACAAGACTGTATCTTTATTGCCCTGACTCTGCTGTTTACAGAAACACCCCAAATGTGGCCGTAAACTACTGTACGGCCACACAGCGGGGCGTAGAGTGAAAGGTGCGCCGTATGGTTTTTGGAAGCCAGATTTTGCTGGACAGTTTTTTTTACACCATGTCCCATTTGAAGCCCCCCTGATGCACCCCTAGAGTAGAAACTCCATAAAAGTGACCCCATCTAAGAAACTACACCCCTCAAGGTATTCAAAACTGATTTTACAAACTTTGTCAACCATTTAGGTGTTGCACAAGATTTAATGGAAAATAGAGATACAATTTCAAAATTTCACTTTTTGGGCAGATTTTCCATTTTAATATTTTTTTTCCAGTTACAAAGCAAGGGTTAACAGCCAAACAAAACTCATTATTTATGGCCCTGATTCTGTAGTTTACAGAAACACCCCATATGTGGTCGTAAACTGCTGTACGGGCACACGACAGGGCGCAGAAGGAAAGGAATGCCATACGGTTTTTGGAAGGCAGATTTTGCTGGACAGTTTTTTTGACACCATGTCCCATTTGAAGCCCCCCTGATGCACCCCTAGAGTAGAAACTCCAAAAAAGTGACCCCATCTAAGAAACTACACCCCTCAAGGTATTCAAAACTGATTTCACAAACTTTGTCAACCCTTTAGGTGTTGCACAAGATTTAATGGAAAATAGAGATACAATTTCAAAATTTCACTTTTTTGGCAGATTTTCCATTTTAATATTTTTTTTCCAGTTACAAAGCAAGGGTTAACAGCCAAACAAAACTCATTATTTATGGCCCTGATTCTGTAGTTTACAGAAACACCCCATATGTGGTCGTAAACTGCTGTACGGGCACACGGCAGGGCGCAGAAGGAAAGGAATGCCATACGGTTTTTGGAAGGCAGATTTTGCTGGACAGTTTTTTTGACACCATGTCCCATTTGAAGCCCCCTGATGCACCCCTAGAGTAGAAACTCCAAAAAAGTGACCCCATTTTAGAAAGTACGGAATAGGGTGGCAGTATTGTTGGTACTAGTTTAGGGTACATATGATTTTTGGTTGCTCTATATTACACTTTTTGTGCGGCAAGGTAACAAGAAATAGCTTTTTTGGCACGTTTTTTTTTTTGTTATTTACAACATTCATCTGACAGGTTAGATCATGTGGTAATTTTATATAGCAGGTTGTCACGGACGCGGCGATACCTAATATGTATACAATTTTTTTTATTTATGTAAGTTTTATACAATAACTTCATTTTTAAAACCCAAAAATTGTTTAGTGTCTCCATAGTCTAAGAGCCATAGTTTTTACAGTTTTTGGGCGATTATCTTGAGTAGGATCTAATTTTTTGCGGGATGAGATGACTGTTTGATTGGCACTATTTTGGGGTGCATATGACTTTTTGATCGCTTGCTATTACACTTTTTGTGACGTAAGATGGCAAAAAATTGCTTTTTTTACACTTTTTTTTTTCTTTTTTTTTACGGTGGTCACCTGAGGGGTTAGGTCATGTGATAATTTTATAGAGCCGGTCAATACGGACGCGGCGATACCTAATATGTATACTTTATTTTTATTTATAAAAGTTTTACACAATTATTTTATTTTTGAAACAAAAAAAATCATGTTTTAGTGTTTCCATAGTCTAAGAGCCATAGTTTTTTCAGTTTTTGGGCGATTATCTTGAGTAGGGTCTCATTTTTTGCGGGATGAGATGACGGTTTTATTGGTACTATTTTGGCGTACATGCGACTTTTTTGATCACTTTTATTACCTTTTTTGGGAAGTAAGGTGGGCAAAATTTCAATTTTCTCATAGTTTTTATTTTTTTATTTTTATGGCGTTCACCGTGCGGGGAAAGTAACATGACCGTTTTATAGATCAGGTCGTTACGGACTGCGGCGATACCTAATATGTGTAGTGTATTTTTTTATTTTTATTCAGTGATAAATGTTTTTTTATTTTATCTTAACTTTTTTCACTTTTTTTAAAAAAAATTGGACCCAGACCCACTTGGTTCTTGAAGATCCAGTGGGTCTGATGTCTGTAAAATACAGTACAGAAACTATATAGGTTTCTGCACTGTATTTTACTTACACTGAACAGATCTATGCTTTCAGCACAGATCTGTTCAGCACCATGGACAGCAGGACGCCTGAGCAGGCGTCCTGTTGCCATGGGAACCTTCCCCGTCTGTCACAACTTCGCAGACGGGGAAGGGTGAGGACGGGGCTTCGGGGGGCTCTCTGGGGGCTCTCTCCCTCTCCCATGCATGGCACAGCTCTAGGACACAGCTCTGCACTCAGCATGCTGATGTCCAGTCCTGCCAATCACGGGGAGGGTGAAGTGTGCAGAGCACAGATGTGTTATAAAAGCAGTGCTCCAATGATTTAGCCCCCTCCCCTTGTGCTCCAATGTGCTCATTTGCATATTGATAAAAATGCAATTATCTCTGCAACTGGTTAACATACAGACAGAAGAAAGATATCATTTAGATTAGCCACTGTGCCAGGTTTGATATAATTGATCCTGCTGAATAAGGCTCTTCAAGCTTGCACTCCATCGGATTGCTCGATATGTTGAGTTGTTTCCTGGCCACACATTCTGTTATTAATCGCTAGTGACGATGCAAAGGAGGAGTATGTGCAGGAGACGCAGTAAGTGATGATGATGATGAAAAAACTGTACAGTACTGCCCATGGATGCAGCCTTTTTGGCTCAAAGGAGACTGGGAGAAGGAGGAAACTGTTGTAGAGGTAGCTCGCAGACTGCTCTGCTATCTCACTGAGTTAGGTGATGAATGCTTCATGTGGTTAAAAAGAGCTGTGGTGCCTATGCTTATTTCACACTTGCAGATCTTGCACAGGGCAATGCAGTGGTCTTCTAGCAGTGTGAAGAAAAAGTTTCAAATGGGAGCTCGCAGCAGAAGAGCTTGGCTTAGCTGTGGCACGTTTTGGGCCTGTTTCACCCTTCAGTGGCATCACAAGTTTCCAAAGCAGATCTGGGCTTGGCAGTTCTTTGAGAGGTCTGGCTCTACATTGCCTCTGCTCTTTATTGCTGGCACTGCCTCCAACCTCCTCATCGGATGTTACCTCCTCCTAAGTACTCAGCTCCCAGATCCTGTCCAACAAACATCCTCACCCTCCCGCCACTTTTATCAAACTGTGATAAGTCATGGTGGGCTCCTTGGTCCCCTTCCCTATTCTTTTCTTTCTATTTTCCACAAATTCTGCTTCAATGCCCCCACCACCAATACCGTGTCTAAATATACCACTATTACCAATGCCACCAATACAAACTACCGTATGCATGAGGTCCCCCACCTCAGTCTGTACCTCTTCCTCAGAGCAGTCCAAACACTGACTACTCTCACACAAGTCATAAACAGGAAGCCTCTATTGACTATCTGCCATAGAACATGGTGGGGTTTTGTTGCCTCTTCTTAAAAGAAAAAAAAAAAGGCATGTGAGTGTAATCAATTCAATAAATCCATCTGTTGGATTCTGAGGGGACAAATTAATTTTTTTTTGCTAAAAAGTACATTTGCGCCCAGAGGTGGTGGACAATGAGGTCACTGACACAACTTGGGAAGGTGAAAAGCCTAGCGAGGAAAGCATTACAGATGGGGAGGGATCTGCAGCACCGCAACAAGCTGTAAGAGGCAGTGGGGTGGCAAAAGAGAGAAGTCGTGCCACACCAAATAGGCCCGCAACTGGTACACATAGCACCCACATGCGTAAGTCTCCCTTGCCAAGGGGTAGGTGTTCCGCAGTATGGCTTTTTTTTGCGGAAGGTGCAGACGACAAAAGACTGGTAGTTTGCAACGTGTGCCGTACCAAAATGAGCCGGGGGCGTACACCAGCAACCTCACCACCACCAGCATGATCCGCCACATGGCATCCAAACACCCTAATCATTGGGCCGAACGCCTGGGTCCACAATCTGGGTCTGCCGGCCACCCCACTGCCTCCTCTTCCCCTGTCTTACGCACCGCTGGCCAATCCCCTGTCAAAGGTGCAGGTCCGGATGCCCCTTGCCCTGTACCTGGGCTTTCGCATGCACCATCGGCAAATACATCCACTTCCCTGTCCAAGCACAGCATCCAATTGTCCTTACCCCAGGCATTTAAATGCAAGCGGAAATACCCAGCCACCCACTGTCCATAGTTATAAATGTGCAACTTTCAAAATTACTGGCCCTTGAAATGTTGCCATATAGGCTTGTGGAGACTGAGGCCTTCCACAGTCTGATGTCGGCAGCCATCCCTCGGGACGCGGTCCCCAGCCGCCACTATTTTTCACAGTGTGCCATGCCCGCTTAACACCAACATGTGTCCCAGAACATCACCCATGTCCTGACCAATGCAGTTACTGGGAAGGTCCACTTTACCACGGACACATGGACAAGTGCTGGTGGCCAGGGACGCTACATTTCCCTGACCGCACACTGGGTGAATGTTGTGGAGGCTGGGAGTGAGTCGTACCCTGGGATGGCACAGGTGCTACCCATGCCCTGGATTGCGGGCTTAACGTCCATCAGGGTCTTCGCCAGCAGCTATGTTAGTGGCTCTAACCCCCACTTCCCCTTCTCCTCTTCTGCCGTTACCTCCACCACTTCTACCTCCAGCAGTCAGCCATCAGTCGGTAGCTGGAAGCAGTGTAGCACTGCTGTGGGGAAATGTCAACAGGTCGTGCTGAAGCTGATATGCCTAGGAGACAAACAGCACACTGCTGCAGTGCTGTGGCAGGGTATAAGGGACCAGACCGAGCTGTGGCTGTCGCCACTCAACCTACGACCAGGCATAGTTGTGTCGGACAATGGCCATAACTTGGTGGCAGCTTTGAAGCTCGGCAACCTGATGCATGTGCCATGCCTAGCACACAAATTAAACTTAGTGGTTCAACGCTTTATTAAAACATACCCAAATTTCACAAAGCTACTAGTAAAGGCGCGCCGCGTGGGTGCCCATTTCTGCAAGTCGTCCACAGCTCTGTCAACGCTGCAGCAGCGCTTGGGACTTCCAGCTCACCGACTGTTGTGCGATGTGAGCACCTGCTGGAACTCTACGTTCTACATGTTGTCCAGAAGAGGGCAGTTGTGGAATACCAGCTGAAACATGGTTGTCGCCTTTCGAGTCAACTTCCACCATTCACAAGCGAGGAATGGGGATGGATGGCAGACCACTGTGAGGTTTTAAGAAACTTTGAGGAATCCACACAGATGGTTAGTGGCGATAATGCTATAATCAGCGTAATCATCCCACTTCTGTGTATACTCAAACGATCGCTGCTCACAATTAAGGACAACGTACTGAATGTGGCAGATGTGGAAATGGGGGAGGACTTTAGAGTGGGTGATAGCCAGACCACCCCCATTTTAGGAGGAGCTGGAGAATGTTGCCTCTGCTACAGGGGGTACTACCGATGGAACTTTAATTCCACTGGTTCAACGTGGATGGGCACAAGAGGATGAGGAGGAGGATGAGGAGATGGAGAGTCATGCTGATGTCGACTTAGACGTCTTGCCTGTTGGCACTCTGGAACACATGGCTGACTTCATGTTAGACTGCCTTTCCCGCGACCCTCGCATTATACGCATTTTAGATAACATGGATTACTGGGTGTTCACCCTTCTTGACCCCCGCTACAAAGAGAACTTCTCATCTCTAATTCCTGTGGTGGAGAGGATGAGTAAAACAGTGCAATACCAGAAGGTACTTGTTGAAAGATTGCTCCAAAATTTTCCATCTGACAACGCTGGCTGGCAGAGTCCGTACTTCTTTTGGCAACCGAGGAGGGAAGACAAGGGGAACACACACCAGTTTCAACAAACGCAGGGCATGGGACACTTTTATGACACCCCGCCAGCAACCTCACCCTGAAGCGCGGCCTAGTGGCTCAGAGGGACAAGTTTTGGAAGATGGTGAAAGAATACATAGCAGACCGTTTCAGCGTCCTGAATGATCCCTTACAACTACTGGGTGTCCAAGCTGGACACGTGGACTGAACTTGCCCTCTATGCCTTGGAGGTGCTGCCTGCCCTGCTGCCAGTGTATTGTCTGAGCGTGTATTTAGTGCTGCTGGTGGCATTATAAAAGATAAGCGTATCCGCTTGTCCACTGGCAATGCTGACAGGTTGACTCAGATAAAAATGAACAAGGCCTGGCTTGCCCCTGACTTCTCCACTCCACCAGAGGAACACTGAGCTAATGAGGAACAAACATACAATTTAAATGTATGCTTTACAATGTACTCAATCCACAAGATTCAGATGCACCATTTTCACCTCCAAAAAAGGGTATATGTTTGAATCTTGTTTTCTCCTCCTCCTCCTCCACCTCCTCCTCCTCCTGTCCATACAGTTTATATGCCCTCACTACAATGTTTTATGAGAGTCGCTCATTTTCAGGCTCTCACCTCCAATGTTTCATACGGTCTGCTCAACTGTTGGCCCTCACTACAATGTTTCATGAGATTCGCTCACCTTCATGCCCTCACCTCCAATGTTTAATACGTTCTGCTCACCGGTAGGCCCTCACTAAAATGTTTTATGGGGTTCGTTCACCTTCAGGCCCCTTACCTCCAATGTTTAATACGGTCTGCTCACCTGTAGGCCCTCACTACAATGTTGAATAGGGTTCGCTCACCTTCAGGCCCTCACATCCAATGTTTTCTATGGTCAGCTCAGCAGCAAGTCCTCAACCATAATGTTTAAGTGGGTCAACTCAGCAGAAGGCCCTCACCCGTAATGTTTTAAAGGATAACCAGCAGGCCCTTGCTCCTAATGTTTTTTGAGGGTCACCAGCAGGCCATTAATTATAATTTTTAAAGGGTGTGTATGATGCCCTTGTTTATGTGTAATAAAAGGTGCATTGGAGTGCTTCTTCCTTGTCATTTTTGGCAGCACTTACACTGTATATACAACTGAATCTACAGGAAAGTAAGTTTCCTAACATTTTTTCCTCTAAAAAGGATTTTTTTTTTGTGGGGGCGGGGTTTTGGCAGTTTTTTTGTCAGTCTGTAAAAGTGGCGTACAACTTGGACAACATGGTTTCCAGCAGCGACATTGGTGTCCAAGATGCATCCAGACATGGTCCCCCCGCTGTTCCCGATTTCAGAGGTGTTTACATCACTTTCAGACCTTTTCCTATGGTCCAGGCACCCTCCCCTCATCCAAGCAGGGAGGTGTCTGGTTGTCTCCCATTGACTTACATTATACTCGGGTGCTCGGCTGAGAGCACGAATATCGTGATGTGTTCAGACCGAACACCCGAACACTTTGGTGCTCGCTCATCACTAATAATCAGTAAATACAACTGGGACATTGTAGGTAAAAAACAACTTTTTTTTGCCATATAGTACCAAATTTATTTATTTTTGCTACAAAGTACCTTTGCGGCCTGCACTGCATTTGTGATAGTGAAAGAAATTCAGTAAATCCATCTGTTTCACTTTGGGTGAAAAAAACTAATTTATATATTTTTGCCAGAAAGTACCTTTGCGGCCTGCACTGCGAATCCGATAGTGAAATATAATCATTGTGGGTGAAAAAAACAACTTGGACATTGTGGGTGAAAAAAACACTTTTTTTTTACCATAAAATACCTTTGCGGCCTGCGCTGCATATCTGTTAGCCAGGCAAATAAATACAGTAAATCCATCTGTAGGATTGTGGGGTGACATTTCCACGGTTATCAGGCTAGTCATTCACAAGTGGCTCGGAGGGTGGGTTCCTGCACCAACATAGACCAGGTACACAATTGTACAGCCAGGGCACATGTGCAATAGACAAATTTTACACCCCGGACACAGAAAGATAATTTATCTGTCTGTTCATTCTGTGGATCACCTTCCTACAGCAATTTTTTGGTGGGCGCAATGCAACATCTAAAATAAATATGAATAATGTTATACTTAATCCGTCTGTTAGTAAGGTGGGTGACAAACCAATTTTTGTGTGAAGTACACCTGCACCTGTATATAGTTAATCCGTCTGTGAGTTCAGGGGTTGACATATTTGCATTGTTGGCTGTTTTATACCCCTGCTCTTCATAGCAGACAGGGAAATAATTTTAAAAAATGTGGGTGACATTAACCCTTTTTTGGCTGTTTTGGCCCTGGTCGTGGCTGTTTTGGCCTTTAGAAACTAATTTCAACTGGTGTGATATACCAGTTGCCACAAAAAAAAAAAAAAATGATTAAAGGGTTCTGTACAACTGCTTCCACAAATACTGCTTTTCTATAGGGACTTTGTCACAGAGTCATTTTGAAAATGAAAGGCAGAGGAAGAGGCAGGCCAGTACGCAGGGGTGCATCAGGCAGGTGCACCAGTCCGGAGCCTAAGTGGGAAGTTGGAGAAGGTGCGTGCAATTATGTCAAAGGACGCACCAGAGTTGGTTGAGTGGCTCACTCAGCCTTCCACTTCTGCACCCTCATCCTCTGTATCTGCAGCCTCCTCACCCTCTGCTGTGTGCACACTCAAAGACACCACCACTACCATACCCCCTCCACTCGAGTCAGAGGAATTATTTTCCCATCAATTCCCAGACCTTACCGATGCGCAGCCATTCTTGGCATCGGTTGAGGAAGAGGAAGTAGCAATGGCCGCCACCCAGCGGTCTGACGACAGTACCCAGATCAGCCCAAGGAGGGTGATCCCCGCTGTTGCTGCCTACTCCGAGATCTCTAATGTCAGTGGTGCTGAAGGTGACGATGATGACTTGTCGATGGACATCAGGTGGGTGCCCACAAGTGAGGAAGAGGAGGTAAGTTCAGAGGGAGAGACGGAGCAGCAGATAGGGAGGAGAAGCAGGCAGAACGCACAGTGCACAGGAGGCAAAAAGCTGACTGCAAATGTATCTGGAGTGAGCCATCCACCATGCACGGTCACATCTTGCGCACCCAGGACGACGGCACATGGCTCCGCAGTGTGGGCTTTTTTTAACTGCTGATAATAGTGTTGCCATCTGCAGCCTGTGCTGTCAATGCATAAGTCGCGGTAAGCCTAACACTCACCTAGGGACGACCGCCTTAAGAAGGCACCTGGCCTCCCTTTACCAAGCCCAGTGGGAGATACGCCATCAGAACCCACAAAGCCACCCTTCTGGTGCTCCACGTCCTTTTCCTTCTCCTCTCTCCTCCCATTTGTTCTCTACTCCACCTTTCACTGTTCCATCGTTGCGTTCATCTAGCACAAGGCAGACTTCCGTAGCCCAAATATTTGAGCGTAAAAAAAATGATGACACCGGATAATCCTCTTGCCCAACGGCTGACTGCTGGCTTGTCGGAACTGCTAGCACGCCAACTACTGCCATAAAAATTGGTGGACTCGAAGGCCTTTAGAAAATTTGCGGCCATTGGCACACTGCAATGGAAGGTCCCGGAAAGAAATATTTCTCCCAGAAGGGCATCCCTAAACTATATGGCCACTATCAGAGGCAAGTTAATATATCTCTAGCACACAGTGTCGTGCCAAGAGACATCTGACCACAGACACGTGGTCTAGCAAACACGGGCAGCGAAGGTATATAATTTTTACTGCCCACTGTGTAAATCTTCTGACGGCCGTCAAGCATGTAACCCGTGTATTTAGTGTTACCGCCACGGATTGCATGCAGGCCTGCCTCTTCTTCTCCTGCTTCTACTACATCCTCTGTCTCCTCCTCGGCTGACTTCTCCTTTCCCACTGCTACCGCCTCTTCCGCTGCACCCACCAAGCTCCCCAGAACCTATTTGACGTGCCAGGTGAGACGTTGCCATGCTGTGCTGGGGCTATTGTGCCTGGAAGCCAAGAGCCACACCGGTTCTGCACTGCTTTCAGCTCTGCGGTCACAGGCCGATCAGTGGCTAGCCCCGCTCAATTTGACAGTTGGTAAAGTGGTGTGCAACAACGGCATCTGCTGAGCGTGCTGAAACAGAGCAAAATGACACATGTGCCGTGCATGGCACACATCCTGAACTTAGTCGTGCAGCGATTTGTTGCCAAATACCCCGGGGTCCAGGATGTCTTGTGGCAGGCCAGGAAAAACACAATTTTAGAAGATTTTACATGACCATGGCTCGCCTTGCTGACGATCAGCGACAACACCACTTTCCCATCAGACATCTGATTTGTGACTGCCCGACGCGCTGGAACTCCACCTTGTATATGCTACATAGACTTCTCCAGCAGAAACGTGCCATTAACGACTACCTGTACGAACTCTGTGGCAGGACAGGTTCTGGGAGCTTGTTTTTTTTTCCCACCGCTCAAATGGCTGCTCATGCGCAAAGCATGCAGACTTCTGTGTCCATTTGATGAGATCAACAAACTGGTCCGTCACAGCCAGGGCACCATCAGTGACATTGTACCCTGCGCCTTCCTTCTGGAGCGTGCATTGCGTTGTGTCATTGATCAAGCCATCAAGGAGCAGGAGCAGAAATATGAGGAAGTCACAATGCTGAATGAATTTCCAGTGGGGGCTACTCCATCTGAGATAAGTCAGCAGGAGTATGAAGAGGGGTCAGAGGAGTATGGTGGCTGGGGGGGGAGGAGGACGAGGAGGAACAAGAAGAGCAGGCTTTGAGGGGGACTTTTAACTTTTTGGGGAACCCTGATGTTGTCTGTGGATGGGGGGAGGAGACCAAGGATGACATTCTCCTGGGCGATGAGCAAGGGCGCTCCACCACTTCCAGTTTAGTGCAAATGGGGGGCTTCATGCTCCATTGTTTGAAGAGGGACCCCCGTACAAAAAGCATAAAGGGCAAGGACCAGTACTGGGTGGCAACATACTTAGACCCCCGGTACAAACACAAAATGGCAAATTACGACTATAGCGCTATATTCTACATATTTGACAATTCTACCAAGCCAATCCAATAGGAAAGTTGCTTAATGCCCTTATACGATTCGAATAATGCGCATATTTAATTGCCGATTTTTTGCATAAGATATACTATATTAAAGAATATTATTATTTTTTAAACTTTCAAGTTTTATTGATTTTTCAGCATAAGAAAATCAGAAAGTAAATATGGCACTTGTATAAGCCAGAATCAATGTTGACATTTGCAAAGTACATCCTTGACACTTACACTGTGATGTTACATAGTTAATCCAACATAAGAATATCAGATAACAGACATGTCACTTGCATAATCCAGCATCAATTGCCAACATATGTAAAGTATATCATTGACATATACCTCAGATTGTAACAAGGTCAATCCAAGAACATACTAATACATTAAAGTCCAGAACTTGTGATCCTTCTACAAGATATAATTTATTCTATACTATATTGTGCCACTATATAGTTGTTTCCTAAACAGTTGTCGATCCACCGTTCTCTCCCACCAAGTATACCACACTATCAGTCACTACAAAGCTAAAGAAGAGATTTTAGCTGCAAATGGACCGGAGTTCCATAGGTCCCATCTTTTGTGAGCTTTTAAGCGGTCAGAGTAAGAATCTGCAGATATATATTCATGCTGCATATATTGATTTACTAGTGAGATCACATCATCTAACTGAGGAGTAATGGGCAGTTCCCAGGAGGTCGCAATAAGCTTCCTTGCAGCTGAGAGAATGCCCATTATAACCGGTCTATGAGAATAAGGTAGATCCCCTATTCCAATGGACAGCACAGCTAAAGGAGGGTCGAGGGGTATCTGGAAGCCCGCCACCGTCGAGATAAGGTCAAAAATCTTCTTCCAAACAGGGAGAATAATAGGACTTGACCACCACATATGGTATAAGCTTCCCTTTTCCCCACATTTCCTCCAGCAATTTGAGCTGTATTCAGGGGCCATGTGAGCTATATGGGCTGGAGTCAAGTACCATCTAAGCTGTATTTTCCTATTTTGTTCAATGTGATGAAGTAGCAGTAGCTATCGTCCAATGGAAAGCATCCTTCCACTCCTCGACCGTCCAAGAGCTCTCTAACTCTTCTTCCCACTTCTCTATAAAGTTAACCTTTGTTTCTAATGTAGGGTCAAGTGAATGATACGCAGTCGCCAGGCCTTTCCCCTGACCTGTCTTATTAATGAAATATTTACTAAAAGAGTTAGGTCTAGTCAATGAGTCAATGGGTGGTCTCATTCTGTGTAGCATATGCCTAACTTGGAGGTATTGATAAAAGCAAGTATTAGGTATACCATCGGTTTGATGTAAGGCCTCAAATGTTTTCATAGTATCACCTTCATATAGTTGTTCCAAACATACAATACCCGCTTTCTCCCATTTATCCAATGAAAGATCGGGAACCCCATATGTGAGAGCAACCAGTGAGATCTCGTAGGAGAGAAAAGCTTCCCTTCCTCTATATAATGGCACCAGGTCCAAACTGCCGCCCGCATAGTCAAGAGAGGGGGTGAAAGTTTAGGCGCCTCTATGGAGTGAGCAGCAAGAAAGCCTGGGAGAGAGCCCAGTTTTGTGTAGGTGGATTCTAATTGATGCCACCTCTGCGGCGAGGAAGACGCCCACCACTCCTTTGTTTCTTCAATGAGGTTCGCTTTGTAATAACGAGTGAGATCCGGGACCCCCCAACCTCCCTCTCTCAGCTTTGGGTATAGGGCTCGTCGGTCCACTCTAGGTGGTTTGTTACCCCATATAAATCTTAAGAGGTCCGACTGCAACGACCTTAATATTTTATGTGGTATAATAAGGGGTATACATCTAAGTTTATAGAGAATCTTAGGTAAAATCATCATTTGGACCGCATTAATTCTGGCCAACCATGACATACACAGCTTAGAGTATTCGGCATAATGCGCTAGTAATTCTGTTCTCAGGGAATTGAGGTTACTTCTCACTAAATTTAGTATTCGAGGCGTTAGTAAAATGCCCAGGTAAATTATGCCATCCTCCGCACACTGAAATGGAGCTTTCGCCAGAAGCTCCATTTTGAGAGGGTCTTGAATCGCAAATGGGAGAATATGCGATTTTGTGACATTAAGTTTATAGAAAGAGGCTTGTGCATATTCCTGTAGAACTACCATGACATTTGGGAGAGATTTTTCTGGATTAGTAAGTGATAGTAGAACATCATCTCCTATTTTGTGTGATGCATTTCCCACATGTATACCTAGAATATCTGGATCCGAGCGGATTCTTTCTGCCAGGGGTTCCATCACCAGCGCAAACACCAATGGCGATAAAGGCCAACCATGTCTGGTACCGTTTGTTATATCAAAACTTTTGGAATAAAAGCCGGATGCTAACACTCGAGCTGATGGAAGGGAGTATAGATTTAAGATAGCTGACAGAATAGGTCCCCGGAACCCGAAATGATTCAACACCTCCGTCAGAAACCCCCAGTGCACCCTATCGAAAGCTTTTTCAGCATCAAGAGACACAAATATCGTGGGTGCACCAGAGGCATCCGCTAGTTGAAGCAGGTCAATCACTCTACGGGTTCCGTCTCTACATTGACGGCCAGGGATGAAACCAACCTGATCAGTGGACACCAATTGAGGAAGGAGGGGCTGTATTCTTAGGGCCAGCAGTTTAGAAAATAACTTCAGGTCATTATTTAATAAAGAAATGGGACAGAAATTTGCTGGGATATCATGAGTTTTCCCTGGTTTGTGGATTGTCGTTATGATAGCGCATAACATTTCTTTGGGTATACTACCCGGGAGTAGGAATGTATTAAAGAGCCGAGTAAGGTATGGCAGTAAGTTTACTTTAAAGGATTTATAATAGTCCCCCGAAAAGCCATCTGGGCCTGGGGCTTTATGCAGTTTTAATGATTTTATAGCAGTATCTACTTCCAGTTCCGAGAAGGGGGTATTGAGTAATTCCAAATCTTGAGGGCCGATGTATGGTATGTGAGGTGGGTTGTGGGGTGCCGCCGTCATTTTTCAAATTATAGAGGGAACTATAGTAATCTGCAAATGCATCCGCAATATCAACCGGATGTGTAGTTATTTTTCAGTTTTTTTGCTTCATTGATTCTATGCGGGAGGCTACCTCTCTTTTTTTTCAGTCTACGAGCTAGCATAGCCCCGGCTCTATCTCCCAAGTGATACCACTTTGCCTTTGAACGGGTTAGGGCCTTTTCAAATTTGCATAGCAAGAAAGAGCGCAATTGAAAACACAAATCTGTGAGTTGAGCTGATAATGTATCTGTAGGGGCTGCCTTAAATCGCGTTTCTACCTCCGCTACCTGAGCTAAGATTTCTTGCATTTGTTTATCTCTTTGTTTCTTAATTTTAGATGCAGTCTGAATAAAAAGGCCTCTCATGAAGCTTTTATGGGCGCACCATAATGTGGAGATATTGACATCTGAAGTGTCATTAAGAACAAAGTATTCGTCTAAAGCTTTAGAAAAAAGTTGGTATCGACTTTCATCTCTCAGCAAATATGAGTTAAGGCGCCACAGCAGTGGGTTAGGATTAGGATAGTTATCTGAAATATGGAGGTAGGTTGGAGCGTGATCGGACCATGTAATATTGCCTATTGCAGTGTGAGTGACTTTACGGAGGAGGTCCTTGGAGATAAGGAAGTAGTCGATTCTAGACTGGGAGATATGAACCTGGGACATAAAGGCTCAGCACCTGCAGACGTTTTTGTAATAAACTTCTCTATATTGCCTCTGCCATGAGGAGTTTTCTGAGGCATGTCGGGATCTCTAGGTGTAGGTTGGCCGTATTTAACCATTGCAAGACAGGTGGGTTATGTCCTTCAAATGCTGAAAATATCACATATCAGGAGTGCTATGCCTTTGTGTGCTGCATATCCTCATATATATTAGTAAGGTGTCCAGACAGGATAGATCATAATTAATAATCTGAAAACATTGAGCCTGTGGCTCTAATACGTGGAATGGAAAGAAACCCTCTTAGAGGGGAATATATATCTGACCCAGGGGTAACTAGTGAGACCAAAGTGTTATGCGCTAGTGGCGCTTCTTCTATCTGAATGGAGAGCGGAGCAGTGGGAGGCAAAGCCCCTTAGTAAGGGGTGCAGAGTTACAGTGCCTTTAGGTCACAGAGCCTGAAGAGCACAGAATGGCTGGACTCCTTTCACAGTAGAAATCTTCAGTACCGATCAGTTCAGAGTGTGTAGCTCCTGTATTCCTCCATAGGAGAAGCTCCTTCCCAAGATGGCACCTCTGCTTCAATCGGTTCTGGCGCGCGATCGTAACGCGAGGCGCAGCGGGACTTTCACGGCAGACTTCACAGGTTCCTCACCTGTAGCGAAATCCCGTCTGAGGTAACTCCGGTCTCCCCACCTCACTGTAGCTAGTCGCTGGGAGGCTTGTAGGATCAGTGTCCCGACATGTGCATCGGGTCCGGACCCTGCCTGTTAACTAGGCCCCGATCATATCTCCGGTTTGCCGGCACCCAGGGAGCTCCAAATAGGGGCCAAATTGTAGCTGGCAGGTTATAGCCTTCCAATGTGAGGGATTTGTGGCTTTATGAGGCAGTTTTCCAACAGGATGGAGGTAGATGTAAACCAAGAGGACAGCGCTCTCTCACCACACGTCTCTTCCTGTCCGCAGCAAGCCACCTATATTAAAGAATATTTTAATTCAGTACTGACTAAGATATTTTAGCCTTCTTACATTGGCCCATAAGCAAAAAGCAGGACGGTAATGGACCATTACTTGTGGGCCACTGTGAGAAGGATAAAATATCTTTATAGTAAGTACTGAATTAGAATATTCTTCATTATTTAATATAGTTTATCTTATGCGAAAAATGCGCATGGGCACACGAATATTTCAATGACGATTTTTTGCAATAGAATAGCATTGTACAAATATAAAGTATTGAATTAGCAAATATATCACGAATATTTAGCCAAATATTCATGAAATATTGCAAATTCGAATGTGGCACCTGCCGCTCTTCTCTATTCTTAACGCCAGTAG
The DNA here is from genome assembly GCF_014858855.1 of Bufo gargarizans. Taxonomy (NCBI): domain Eukaryota; kingdom Metazoa; phylum Chordata; class Amphibia; order Anura; family Bufonidae; genus Bufo; species Bufo gargarizans. The sequence continues at coordinate 163,341,657 of NC_058084.1, forward strand.
ATGGGCCGACACATGTTTTATCAAAAATGTACACACAGAACTTCTATAGTTCTATTGTTTGTATGTGTAATGGTGTGCTGCCATGCGTTTTTTTGTTTGCTGTCTGCATGCTAGCTTTATGGATGTGCACCTGTGACTTTGGATCTGCTAGTCTTAATTTAATTGTCAGCAATTTTGTTACAACTTTTATAGCATAATATTTTGAAAATTAATAATTTTTATTTTATTGTTCTTTGTTTTGTTTTCTTTTGTGAGGAAGCAGATTTCTTGCAAACAATAATTAAAAAAAACAACTAACAACAAATCAAACCAGAAAATAATACATTCGTAGACACAGCATGATGCAGACTGAGTCATTAAAAACTTTACAACTCTACTAATACTTTTCACAAGTTCCTACGTATCTTTCTTTATAAAGCTTCAGTTAAGACGTTGCATTTTTGTTTACTTCAAAATTTTTACATTGATAAATACAGAGATGGAAATAGACAAAATGTGAACATATTGATTCCTTGTTTATATGCTGCCTGGCATAAATAAAAGCAATAGAAAGCAATAAATGACTTTACATATCCAGGGAATGGTACCGGATACATGACTAATTTATATTCTTCTCTGTTTTGGCAAAATGCAAATTGACTCAGTTACGAACACCTTTGTTCGTTAAAACACTACCAGAAGTAAAAGACACAAGACTTCCAGCATCCTACTCATTAGACAAGGAAATTGTACGATGTGCTATATTCTTATTCAACAGCTTAAATGATGAATCAAATCATTACCATTAGCAAATGAATCAGATTTCTAAAACTTTTAAAGTTCTTTTCTTTGTGTACAGCACTAAACATTGTGGTGGCTGGGCTTTATTTGCCATTTTTTTAAGAAGCACTGTATATTGCACTTTTCATGAAGACATATTTCAAATAAATTAAGAAATGCACTTTTCCATAAAACTCATTTTCATTGTTTAAAAAAAGTTTATAATATATCCTTTACAAAAATGTTAAGGATCAAAAAGTGACTTCCTAAATTATTATTTTTTATTTATTTAGAAATTCTTATTTATAGTAGAGAGTAAATAATTCCTTATAAGATTTGTTCACATGTAATAAATTTGTTGCATCTAATGGGGATTTCTCAGTTGCAGACATTTTTTCAACAAATTTGTTTCTTGTAAATGTATCCTAAGTAGAGATTAGCGAACTTCTTACAATTAATTTCATGTTTAAGTAGTTAATCACTTCCTATCTGGGCCATTTGCCTCCTTCCAGACCAGGCCTAATTTTGCAAAACTGACATATCTCACTTTATGTGGTAATAACTTTGGAACGCCTTTAACCGCCTCCAGACCGCCTAACGCAGGATCGCGGTCCGGAGGCGGCTGTCCCAGGCAGAGTGACGCATCGGTGCATCATTTCGCGAGACACAAGACTTCCTGTGAACGCGCACGCACAGGCGCACACGTTCACAGGAACTGCAGGTAAGCGAGCTGATCTACAGCCTGCCAGCGGCGATCGTTCGCTGGCAGGCTGTAGATGCGATTTTTTTAACCCCTAAATGGTATATTAGATGCTGTTTTGATAACAGCGTCTAATATACCTGCTACCTGCTCCTCTGCTGGTCCCTTTTGCTTTGATCGACCACCAGAGGACACAGGCAGCTCTGAAATAAATAGCACCAAACACCACTACACTACACCCCCCCTGTCACTTATTGACCCCTGATCACCCCATATTAGACTCCCTGATCACCCCCCTGCCATTGATCACCCCCCTGTAAGGCTCCATTCAGACGTCCATATGTGTTTTGCGGATCCGATCCATGGATCCGCGGATCCGCAAAACACATACGGACGTCTGAATGTAGCCTTACAGAGGGGTGATCAATGACAGGGGGGTGATCACCCCATATAGACTCCCTGATCACCCCCCTGTCATTGATCACCCCCCTGTAAGGCTCCATTCAGATGTCCGTATGTGTTTTACGGATCCATGCATCCATGGATCGGATCCGCAAAACACATACGGACGTCTGAACGGAGCCTTACAGGGGGTTGATCAATGACAGGGGTGTGATCACCCCATATAGACTCCCTGATCACCCCCCTGTCATTGATCACCCCCCTGTCATTGATCACCCCCCTGTAAGGCTCAATTCAGACGTCCATATGTGTTTTGCGGATCCGATCCATGGATCTGTGGATCCGCAAAACACATACGGACCTCTGAATTGAGCCTTACAGGGGGGTGATCAATGACAGGGGGGTGATCAGGGAGTCTATATGGGGTGATAACCCCCCTGTCATTGATCACCCCCCTGTAAGGCTCCATTCAGACGTCCGTATGTGTTTTGCGGATCCGTGGATCCGCAAAACACGGACATCGCGGATCCGCAAAACACATATGGACGTCTGAATGGAGCCTTACAGGGGGGGTGATCAATGACAGGGTGGTGATCACCCCATATAGACTCCCTGATCACCCCCCTGTCTTTGATCACCCCCCTGTCAGGCTCCATTTAGAATTTTTTTTGGCACAAGTTAGCGGAAATAGATTTTTTTTTTCTTACAAAGTCTCACATTCCACTAACTTGTGTCAAAAAATAAAATCTCACATGAACTCACCATACCCCTCACGGAATCCAAATGAGTACATTTTTTTAGACATTTATATTCAAGACTTCTTCTCACGCTTTAGGGCCCCTAAAATACCAGGGCAGTATAGATACTCCACAAGTACACCCCATTTCGAAAAGAAGAGACCCCAAGGTATTCGCTGAGGGGCATATTGAGTCCATGAAAGATTGAAATTTTTGTCCCAAGTTTAGTGGAAAGGGAGACTTTGGGAGAAAATAAATAAATAAATCAATTTCCGCTAACTTGTGCCCAAAAATAAAATCTTCTATGAACTCGCCATGCCCCTCATTGAATACCTTGGGGTGTCTTCTTTCCAAAATGGGGTCACATGTGGGGTATTTATACTGCCCTGGCATTTTAGGGGCCCTAAAGCGTGAGAAGAAGTATGGAATCCAAATGTCTAAAAATGCCCTCATAAAAGGAATTTGGGCCCCTTGCGCATGTAGGCTGCAAAAAAGTGTCACACATGTGGTATCACCGTACTCAGGAGAAGTAGGGCAATGTGTTTTGGGGTGTCTTTTTACATATACCCATGCTGGGTGATATAAATATCTTGGTCAAATGCCAACTTTGTATAAAAAAAATGGGAAAAGTTGTATTTTGCCGAGATATTTCTCTCACCCAGCATGGGTATATGTAAAAAGACACCCCAAAACACATTGCCCAACTTCTCCTGAGTACGGAAATACCACATGTGTGACACTTTTTTGCAGCCTAAGTGGGCAAAGGGGCACAAATTCCAAAGAGCACCTTTAGGATTTCACAGGGCATTTTTTACACATTTTGATTTCAAACTACTTTTCAAGAATTAGGGCCCCTAAAATGCCAGGGCAGTATAACTACCACACATGTGACCCCATTTTGCAAAGAAGACACTCCAAGGTATTCCGAGAGGGGCATGGCGAGTTCCTAGAATTTTTTATTTTTTGTCACAAGTTAGCGGAAAATGATGATTTTTTTTTCTTACAAAGTCTCATATTCCACTAACTTGTGACAAAAAATAAAAAATTCTAGGAACTCGCCATGCCCCTCACGGAATACCTTGGGGTGTCTTCTTTCCAAAATGGGGTCACTTGTGTGGTAGTTATACTGCCCTGGCATTTTAGCGGCCCTAATGCGTGAGAAGTAGTTTGAAATCAAAATGTGTAAAAAATGCCCTGTGAAATCCTAAAGGTGCTCTTTTGGAATGTGGGCCCCTTTGCCCACCTAGGCTGCAAAAAAGTGTCACACATGTGGTATCGCTGTACTCAGGAGAAGTTAGGCAATGTGTTTTGGGGTGTCTTTTTACACATGCCCATGCTGGGTGAGGTAAATATCTCGGCAAAATACAAATTTTCCGATTTTTTTATACAAAGTTGGCATTTGACCGAGATATTTATCTCACCCAGCATGGGTATATGTAAAATGACACCCAAAAAAACATTGCCCAACTTCTCTTGAGTACGGCGATACCACATGTGTGACACTTTTTTGCATCCTAGGTGGGCAAAGGGGCCCACATTCCAAAGAGCACCTTTAGTACCAACATGCATGCTGGGCCCACTATATACTTCTCCTGGAGTCGAATGGCTACTGGTAGGTGCTATCTAAGCAGACTCAGTTTTATACTGACTTTAAAACCAGCCTCCAGGGCAGACTAACTGGTCAGGTGTGCATGGCTGCATGGAGATCGCCACGCCTCCAATATATACTACAAAGAAAAAAATGTGGGGGGTTTCAGCCCGCACAACCTTGTAGGCAGGTGCTCATTGCTATGGCGAAATACAGATACAAACGCAAAAACACAAATGCAATTGCACTCTGCAAACCAGCACTCTGCCCTGCCTTTATGCTGGATGTTGAATAAGGCATTGGTGTACATTTTGGCCAAGGTGTAATAAGCCACTCACCACGTCAAGGTCGCCTTCATGAGTGGTCCCTAACACTAGTTCCTACCTGTTATGAGCCACGACATGCATGTTGGTACTTGCATCCCTGAATCCGATGAAAGCTGTAATGGCACCGGACGGGGTCAAAAGCAGATTGTGCTTGGCGTGCATGCTGTACCTGCGCTCCCTGGACTTTGTGTGGCTGTCGTGGCCCATAATAGGTAGGAACTAGTGTTAGGGACCACTCATGAAGGAGACCTTGAAGTGGTGAGTGGCTTATTACGCTTTGGCCAAAATGTACACCAATGCCTTATTCAAGATCCAGCATAAAGGCAGGGCAGAGTGCTGGTTTGCAGAGTGCGATTGCATTTGTGTTTTTGCATTTGTATCTGTATTTCGCCATAGCAATGAGCACCAGCATACAAGGTTGTGCGGGCTGAAACCCCCCACATTTTTTTCTTTGTAGTATATATTGGAGGCGTGGCGATCTCCATGCAGCCATGTACACCTGACCAGTTAATCTGCCCTGGAGGCTGGTTTTAAAGTCAGTATAAAACTGAGTCTGCTTATATAGCACCTACCAGTAGCCATTTGGCTCCAGGAGAAGTATATAGTGGGCCCAGCATGCATGTTGGTACTTGCATCCCTGGATCCGATGAAAGCTGTAATGGCACCGGACGGGGTCAAAAGCAGATTGTGCTTGGCGTGCATGCTGTACCTGCGCTCCCTGGACTTTGTGTGGCTGTCATGGCCCATAACAGGTAGGAACTAGTGTTAGGGACCACTCATGAAGGCGACCTTGACGTGGTGAGTGGCTTATTACGCTTTGGCCAAAATGTACACCAATGCCTTATTCAAGATCCAGCATAAAGGCAGGGCAGAGTGCTGGTTTGCAGAGTGCGATTGCATTTGTGTTTTTGCGTTTGTATCTGTATTTCGCCATAGCAATGAGCACCTGCCTACAAGGTTGTGCGGGCTGAAACCCCCCCATTTTTTTTTTACCCAAACAATTGTTTTTTTTATCAAAGACATGTAGAACAATAAATTTAGAGAAAAATGTATATATAGATGTTGTTGTTTTTTTTTTAAATTCAACTGAAAAATGTCATTTTTTTGCAAAAATTCTGTAAATTTCGATTAATAACAAAAAAAGTTAAAATGTCAGCAGCAATGAAATACCACCAAATGAAAGCTCTATTAGTGAGAAGAAAAGGAGGTAAAATTCATTTGGGTGGTAATTTCCATGACCGAGCAATAAACGGTGAAAGTAGTGTAGTGCAGAATTGTAAAAAGTGGTCTGGTCATTAAGGGTGTTTAAGCTAGGGGGGCTGAGGTGGTTAATTATCCTAGTCATTCAGAGATTGTTTTCTCGTGACACATTGTACTTCATGATTGTCATAAGTTTGAGTCAGTATATTTCACCTTTATTTATGAAAAAATCCCAAATTTACCAACAATTTTGAAAAATTCACAATTTTCTAAATTTCAATTTCTCTGCTTTTAAAACAGAAACTGATACCTCATAAAATATTTATTACTTAACATTCCCCATATGTCTGCTTTATGTTGGCATCATTTTGGAAATGTCATTTTATTTTTTTAGGACGTTAGAAGGCTTAGAAGTTTAGAAACAATTCTTCAATTTCACTTTTTGGGCAGATTTTCCATTTTAATCCAATTTTTTCTTTAACACATCGATGGTTAACAGCCAAACAAAACTCAATATTTATCACCCAGATTCAGCGGTTTACAGAAACACCCCCCATGTAAAGTGCTGTATGGGCACACGGCAGGGCGCAGAAGAAAAGGTACTCCACATGGTTTTTAGATGTCATGTCCCATTTGAAGCCCACCTTACAGTAGAAACTCCCAAGAAGTGATCCCATTTTGGAAACTAGGGGATAAGGTGCCAGTTTTATTTGTACTATTTTTGGGTACATATGATTTTTTGATCATTCATTATAACACTTTATGGGGCAAGGTGACCAAAAAAATTGGTTGTTTTAGCACAGTTTTTATTTATTTATTTTTACAGAGTTCACCTGAGGGGTTCGGTCAAGTGAAATTTTTATAGAGCAGATTGTTATGGATGTGGTGATACCTAATATGTATACTTTTTCTTATTTATCGAAGTTTTACACAATAATAGCATTTTTAAAACCAAAAAATTATGTTTTAATGTGTCCATGTTCTGAGAGCTATATTTTTTTTTATTTTTTGAGAGATTTTCTTATGTAGGGGCTCATTTATTGCGGGATAAGGTGACGGTTTTATTGGTTCCAATTTGTGGGACATACCGTATTTTTCGCCGTATAAGACGCACTTTTTCCCCCCCAAAAGTGGGGGGGAAATAGCAGTGCGTCTTATACGGCGAATGTAGCCGATTTTGCTTAGTTTTCAATGATACACCCGCCGCGATGCCGTGCGGCGGGTATATCAGCTGTGAGGGAGGAGGGGCTGGGGGCGGCATCTGCATTTATAATGACAGCGGGGCCCGTGCAGTGACTGTATTCTACTACACGGGCCCCGCTTACTGTACAATCATATCCCTAATACCGTAGTTAATTGTTGTGTGCACTGCATGTAAAAGCATAATGAGCGATGATGAGCGCTATTACTTACAATTAGAAGCGCTTGCCGTTCGGAGCAGGGAGGAGGGAGGAGGCAGGAGGCAGGCCGGGAGGACGGGCGCTGGCAGTGTGAGTCATACGTCACGCGCCTGCGCCGCCTGCTTCATGAATGAAGCAGGCGGCGTGGGCGCATGACGGATGACTCACACTGCCAGCGCCCGTCCTCCCGGCCTGCCTCCTGCCTCCTCCCTCCTCCCTGCTCCGAACGGCAAGCGCTTCTAATTGTAAGCAATAGCGCTCATCATCGCTCATTATGCTTTTACATGCAGTGCACACAACAATTAACTACGGTATTAGGGATATGATTGTACAGTAAGCGGGGCCCGTGTAGTAGAATACAGTCACTGCACGGGCCCCGCTGTCATTATAAATGCAGATGCGACCCCCACCCCCATTATAAAAGCAAATGCGACCCCCACACTTATGGAGGGGATCTGTGGATGACACATAGCATAAGATGCTATATATGTGTCATCCACAGATCCCCCCCATAACTGTCATACACAGATCCTCATAACAGCGCCATCCAGAGAGGATCCCCTATAAGTGTCATCCACAGATCCCCCATAACAGTGCGTCATCCACAGATCCCCATAACAGTGCATCACCCACAGACCACAATTAGTTCAAAATATTTTTTTTCTTATTTTCCTCCCCAAAAACCTAGGTGCGTCTTATACGCCGGTGCGTCTTATACGGCGAAAAATACGGTACACCTTTTTGATCACTTGGTGTTGCACTTTTTGTGATGTAAGGTGACAAAAATTGCTTGTTTTGACACAGGTTTTTTTTTTTTTTTTTTTACGGTGTTCACCTGAGGGGTTAGGTTATGTGATATTCTTATAGAGCTGTTTTTTATGGACGCGGCAATACCTAATATGTATACTTTTTTTTATTTATTTCACTTTAACACAACAATAGCATTTTTGAAACCAAAAAAATTATGTTTTAGTGTCTCCATGTTCTAAGATTTTTTTAGAGATTTTCTTATGTAGGGGCTCATTTTTTGTGGGATGAGGTGATGGTTTTATTGGTACAATTTTGTGGGACATACGCCTTTTTGATCACTTGGTGTTGCACTTTTTGTGATGTAAGGTGATAAAAATGGCTTTTTTTGATAGTTATTATTATTTTATTTTTATGGTGTTTATTGGACTGGGTCGATCAGGTTATATATTTATAGAGCCGACCGTCACAGACGCGGCAATACCAAATATGTCTATTTTATTTTTTCTATTTAAAAAAATAATAATTATTCCTTTCTTGGGGATTATTTTTTTTTATATGTGAAACCTTTTTTTTATTTTATTTTTTTAACACTTTTCGTTCCCCATAAGGTCATATAAGATCTCTGGGGGACATTTACTTCTCTTTTTCATTTTTTTTTTCACTGTTGATTTCTCCTAACATAGTAGCCCCAGTTACAGGAGAAATTCACCCCCCAATACAGTGCTGTACAGCCTCAGAGCAGGGCTGTTCAAGGTCTCTGATAGACCTCACACAGCTCCTGCACTCTCCAGTCCCAGCGGTCACATGATCGCCGGGCCGGAACAGAAAGCACATAGCGCTTCCTGCTCTGCATACACAGTGCTCAGTGAGCGCTGTGTATGCAGTGATCCAGAAGGCAGGGACACCTAGGCACTGTCCCTGCCTTCTCTCTGGGTTGCCCTGCTGTCACTGACAGCAGGCAACCCGATCAGCATCTGCACGATTAGCGTGCAGCTGCAGTTTCTGAACGGACGTTCTGGAACGTCCATTCAAAAATAGAGAACCACCTCCCGGACGTTTATAGTCTATGGGCGGATGGGAGGTGGTTAAATAAATAAATAAATCTGTTTCAAAATTGATTCTACATGAATCAATTATGTTCCAATTGGCATCAAAATTGGTATACAAAACGCTGAGGTCATTTTTCATGAATTTTGCTGTTTTGACACCCTTTTAAGCTCTTTAACGCAATGACAACAATAGTAAGAAATGTCACATGAGTGACAATGAAATATATACCTATAGGTAAACACGGTGTTAACAAACAGCCTATCTAAAACACACCACCCTGTCACATTTTTTATGCTTTTTAATATTAGAAACCTTCAAAAAATTTAATTGTTCCTTATTTGGGGCAGAAAAAACAATATAAACTGATTTCTGTGCCATAATTATGCCTCCATTTAGACCAGACAAATTAACATACATGTCTTGTGCCAGATTTATGTTTTAGATGTTTTGGCACCTAATTGGACAGTTTTAAAAGTGTCTAGGAAAAGGGAGTGTGGATTAAATGCACTAAATTGCAAAATGCTGAAAATATTGGTCTAAATAAGCCTTCCAAGAGGTGACATAAGTGAAAGGAAAGTGTTAGGCCTCTTTCACACGGGCGTCTTATTTTTGGCCCGGATAAGAGGCGGGTGCGCGAGTGCAAAACATTGTAATGCGTTTTGCACTCGTGTGAGAAAAATCGCGCATGTTTGGTACCCAAACCCGAACTTCTTCACAGAAGTTCGGGCTTGGGATTGATGTTCTGAAGATTGCATTATTTTCCCTTATAACATGGTTATAAGGGACAATAATAGCATTCTGAATACAGAATGCATAGTATAATAGTGCTGGAGGGGTAAAAAAAATTAAAAAAGTTAACTCACCTTCTCCTCTTGATCGCGTAGTTCCCGGTCTCTTTACTTCTTTAATGATGAGCTGTGGGCTGAATGACCTGTGGTGACATCAGATCACATGCTCCAATCACATGGTCCATCACCGTGGTGATGGAGCATGTGATCTGACTTCACCACAGGTCCTTTAGCCCACAGCTCATCATTAAAGAAGTAAAGAGACCGGGAACTACTTGATCAAGAGGAGAAGATGAGTAAACTTTATTTTTATTTTTATAACCCCTCCAGCACTATTATACTAAGCATTCTGTATTCAGAATGCTATTATTTTCCCTTATAACCATGTTATAAGGGAAAATAATACAGTGAATAGACTGTCACCTAGCAACCATGCGTGAAAATCGCACCGCATCCGCACTTGCTTGCGGATGCCTGCGATTTTCACGCAACCCCATTCATTTCTATGGGGCCTGCGTTACGTGAAAAATGCAGAATATAGAACATGCTGCGATTTTCACGCAACGCATAAGTGATGCGTGAAAATCACAGCTCATGTGAACAGCCCCATAGAAATGAATGGGTCCAGATTCAGTGCAGGTGCAATGCGTTCAACTCACGCATCGCACCCGCGTGGAATACTCGCCCATGTGAAAGGGCCTTAAACATGTCTATTAAGATCATACATTGTGAGCCACTATGAGAAATTTGGCACATCTTCTGTCCTCCTGGTCTGACAATAATAATAAATCTCTGCCAATGTTGAAAAGCATGAGCCATTAAAGTTAACAAGTGACCGCAGAGTGCTAACTTCAAATGTCCCATTCCTGAGCCCTCATACAGTAGTGCACGCAAATGTACCTTCATACAGTCAAACATGTCCCTATGCTTGCCACAGAGCCCCAGTATTAGCCATAATTGTTTCTATGCTAGGCACAGCAACGTTACCATTAGAGATGAGCAAATTTATTCAGAGATTTGTTCCAAATCTCAGATTTTTTAGGCACTGAATCAAATTCGAATCTTGTAAAATGGCACCCAGCCCATAAGCCAAAGATAGTGTTTTGTCACCACCAGGTAGGAGGTAATTGCAGTTAGTTGCAGCAAAGCAATAACTGCAGTTTGCGGCAGCAGCGATACAATTAGATACAGTTACACCTGACACTGTATCAGACCAAGGAGACAGGCAAGGGAAATTATTATTATTTTTTAAAGTTAATGAAACAAGATAGGAGCTTTTCATAAAAAAAAATCTGTGTTTTAAAGGACTAGAGGGCATTATATACCAATTTTTTTCAGGGAAATCGGAGCAACTTTAGTTTGGAGCGAATAGATTTGGACCCGAACCGTAATTTTTGAAAATAAATTTGAATCATAAACCAACTGAATCTTAGAAGATTCCCTCATCTCTAGTCACCATCCGCCACACATGAACCATGCCAGCCACAGGAACCCCTAAAATGCTAACTACAGATGTTCCCCATGCAAGCCACCGTGCCACACCATTCAGTTACAGGAGGCTTCCTCTGTCAGCCTATTGGCACCCTGGGATATAATTGTAAGATGCTACTGGCAGCCTGGGGCCAGACAAAAGCTTAAGGCCTGCAAAAGGCATCTTTGTTTTCGGTCATACCAAAGTCATGGCCTTATAGTCTGCCTGTCATTTTAACACTTTGCAAAGCATTATGTAAGTGCTCAAATAATCAAATCTTCCATTGCCTTAGTAGGACAAAAATGTGAAATCAAGATTGTAGCATCTTAATAGCAAAAAAAAAAAAAAAACGGACTCTTTGTGTGGTCAATTTCATTCTAGGGTCAGAACATAAATTAAAGGGAAATTGAGCAATATCTTTAACTTTGGCATGGCTAAATTAGGGAAAGGCCTCATGCACACGACAGTATTTTTTCACTGTCCGCAAAAACGGGGTTCCGTTGGTCCGTGATCCGTGACCGTTTTTTCGTCCGTGGGTCTTCCTTGATTTTTGCTGTCTGCCTGGCCGTGCGGAGCCAAACGGATCCGTCCTGAATTACAATGCAAGTCAATGGGGACGGATCCGTTTGACGTTGACACAATATGGTGCAATTGCAAACGGATCCGTCCCCATTGACTTTCAATGTAAAGTCTGGAGTCCCATTTATACCATTAGATCTGAGTTTTCTCCAATCTGATGGTATATTTTAACTTGAAGCGTCCCTATCACCATGGGAACGCCACTATGTTAGAATATAATGTCGGATATGAGTTACATCGTGAAAACTCATATCCAACAGTATATTCTAACACAGAGACGTTCCCATGGTGATGGGGACGCTTCTAGTTAGAATATACTACAAACTGTGTACATGACTGCCCCTTGCTGCCTGGCAGCACCCGATCTCTTACAGGGGGCTGTGATCAGCACAATTAACCCCTCAGGTGCCGCACCTGAAGGGGTTAATTGTGCGTATCACAGCCCCCTGTAAGAGATCAGGGCTGCCAGGCAGCAGGGGGCAGACCCCCTCCCCCTCCCCAGTTTGAATATCATTGGTGGCCAGTGCAGCCCCCCCTCCCTCCCTCTTTTGTGTTAATAACATTGGTGGCACAGTGTGCGCCCCCCCCCCGGCCCCCCTCCCTCCCTCTATTGTAATAATAACATTGGTGGCACAGTGTGTGGCCTCCCCCGGCCCCCTCCCTCCCTCTATTGTAATAAGAACATTAGTGGCCAGTGTGCGGCCTCCCCCGGCCCCCCCTCCCTCTATTGCATTAATAACATTGGTGGCCAGTGTGCGGCCTTCCCTCTCCCCCCCCCCCCCCCCGATCATTGGTGGCAGCGGAGTTCCGATCGGAGTCCCAGTTTAATCGCTGGGGCTCCGATCGGTAACCATGGCAACCAGGATGCTACTGCAGTCCTGGTTGCCATGGTTACTTAGCAATAGTAGAAGCATCATACTTACCTGCTGGCTGCTGCGATGTCTGTGTCCGGCCGGGAGCTCCTCCTACTGGTAAGTGACAGGTCTGTGCGATGCATTGCTAAATGAACTGTCACTTACCAGTAGGAGGAGCTCCCGGCTGGACACAGACATCACAGCAGCCAGCAGGTAAGTATGATGCTTCTACTATTGCTAAGTAACCATGGCAACCAGGACTGCAGTAGCGTCCTGGTTGCCATGGTTACCGATCGGAGCCCCAGCGATTAAAATGGGACTCCGATCGGAACTCCGCTGCCACCAATGATTGGGGGCGGGAGAGGGGAGGCCGCACAATGGCCACCAATGTTATTAATGCAATAGAGGGAGGGAGGGGGGCTCACACTGTGCCACCAACGTATTAATACAATAGAGGGAGGAAGGGGGGGCCACACACTGTGCCACCAACGTATTAATACAATAGAGGGAGGAAGGGGGGGCTGGGGTGGCGCACACTGTGCCACCAACGTATTAATACAATAGAGGGAGGAAGGGGGGGCTGGGGGGGCGCACACTGTGCCACCAACGTATTAATACAATAGAGGGAGGAAGGGGAGGCCGGGGGGGCGCACACTGTGCCACCAACGTATTAATACAATAGAGGGAGGAAGGGGGGCCAGGGGGGCGCATACTGTGCCACCAATGTTATTATTACAATAGAGGGAGTGAGGGGGGGCCGCACTGGCCACCAATGAAATTTAAACTAGGTTGGGAGGGGGGTCTGCCCCCAGCTGCCTGGCAGCCCCGTATCTCTTACAGGGGGCTATGATATGCACAATTAACCCCTTCAGGTGCAGCACCTGAAGGGTTAATTGTACGGATCACAGCCCCCTGTAAGAGATCGGGTGCTGCCAGGCAGCAGGGGGCAGTCATGTACACAGTTCGTTGTATATTCTAACTAGAAGCGTCCCCATCACTATGGGAATGCCTCTGTGTTAGAATATACTGTCAGATCTGAGTTTTCACGAAGTGAAAACTCAGCTCTAAAAAAGCTTTTATGCAGATGGATCTTCGGATCCGTCTGTATGAAAGTAACCTACGGCCACGGATCACGGACACGGATGCCAATCTTGTGTGCATCCGTGTTCTTTCACCGACCCATTGACTTGAATGGGTCTGTGAACCGTTGTCCGTAAAAAAAATAGGACAGGTCATATTTTTTTGACGGACAGGATACACGGATCACGGAGGCGGATGACAAACGGTGCATTTTCCGAGTTTTCAACGGACCCATTGAAAGTCAATGGGTCCGCAGAGAATCACGGAAAACGGAACAACGGCCACGGGTGCACACAACGGTCGTGTGCATGAGGCCAAAGCCTGAGAGTCAGTGAAGGAAATAATACTTTTCCTTCAACTTCGAAATCTCATCTAAACTTACTGTATTCTCTGCAAGGGCTATTTCACACGAGCGAGTCCATTGCGGGAATCCGCTCCGTGTGTGAGTGTGATCCTCCGCTCTGGACTCGCAGGAGCGCATGGCATTATCATGATTTATAATGCTATGTGTCTCTGCTTGACCTTATTTCTACAGAATCATACTGACAGCTTTATGTCACTATGATTCTGTGGAAAAAAGGCCATGCAGAGACACATAGCATTATAAATCATGATAATGCCGTATGCTCCTGCAAGTCCAGAGCGGAGGATCACACTCACACATGGAGCGGATTGCCGCAATGGATTCGCTCGTGTGAAACAGCCCTAAAGGTTAAGAAACTATTCACCAGAAGGATAAGATTTTTTATCTGCATACCCTCCTTCTTTGGTTTGAGAAATATCTAAACATACAAAGGATCTCAAGTTTTGTCTGATTATTACATATAATCTGCAGTGAAATCAATAATTGCCATGGCTGAGGGGCAATCACTTCAGCATACTTGGCTTGAGTTTCCCTTTGGCATTAGAATTTGTTATTTCAGAGTACTTTAAGATTCTGTAAATGTGTGGTATTTCAGATTAAGATGCTTCCACCATCTGACAAAGAATTTGACATTTGTGGAAGGCAGACTGAAGTCAAAGTCATCACTGCAAGTACATTATGTCTGCACAGCACTGCATGAGTTAAGTTAAACTATACCATGCAACTCAGTGAATGATATTTGAAAGAACATTTACATAATTTATAACAAATGGAACAGAAGTAACTCTTTACACATTCATGCAAAATTAAACAAATCCGTGCATTATCCGGAGATACTTGGCAAGCGCTTTCTGCCAGCATTTTGTACCCATGACATAAAATGATTAGAGTGAAGAATGATAAAGTGGCCAAGTTACCTCGGGAGTGGATCATTATAAAGTGCCCTTGGGAGAACTTTAAATAGAACTGTGGTTTGGACAGATGATGATACAAAGACAGTTTGCCTTTTTGTTTTTAACTTCTTAGGTTTTGACTGTATACTGAGACCATACAGTATATATCTAAGCATCTGAAGCCCACAATTGTATACTGTATGTATCATTCATGTATCAAAATATAAAAGCTTTGTCTGTGGTTAATAACATAGTCTTTCAGTTTTAGGGTCTTGGGTTTTGAATCCAACCAGGGCAGTATTCACATGATATTAGCATATTATTTCTGTGCTTGCATGGGTTTTCATTGAGGTGCACTAGTTTCCTCACCTCTTCAAAAATACACTGATTACTTGGCCCTTTCTCCCCAGAGGACTTTTCATTTTTACATTTTTGTTTCTTACTCCCTGAAAAAAAATTCAAAATTGGATGGAACTGGAAAAAATCACAATACCAGCACAGTTTATGAGATTTTTTCTATGGTATTCCCTATGCAGTAAAACTGACCTGTTACTTTTATTCTCTGGGTCAGTACCATTATGGTTATACCACCTTCATATAGTTTTATCATCACCATATACTGACCTCTATAATTTTTTTCCAGTTATGTGTACAGAGCTGTGTAAGGGCAAATTTTTTTGTGGACCAATCTGTACTTTTTATTGATGCCATACTGGGTCTGTATGATTACTTTTTATTAAATTTTTGTGGGGTGGTGAAGCGACCATTAGAGAACTTGACCATGCAATCATTAATCATTGCCTCTCTCACAGACTCCAATGCATTAGCATTGGAGTCTATGAGAATTACTCTATGTTCCTGTTAAGCCCTGCCACAGGCAGGTTCTCCATAGGAAACATATATGCGGCAGCCGCCGACCATTCAGGACTAGCGATCCTGCCACACACAAAATCCGGCTCCCCCAATCACCGCTAGCTGGAGCCATTGCAGGTTCGGCACTGCATGCTCACAGCTTTTTTAGTTCTCAGATGCCATAGTCACATTTGACTATGGTATCTGAGGGGTTAAGTGTATGCAATTGATGTTATTGTTGATCGCAGACATTAGCCCAGATGTCTTCTTTTTTTAAAACGGCTGGTACTTTGCAGCTATGGCAAATTCTGCACATGCAGGCATTTTCTTTAAACATCCAACCAGCGCTGTACAAGTATGGCACTGGCCGGAAGTGGTTAAGGGAGTTTTTATGTTTAATTTGTGTGCCAAATGTTGTGTACCAAAATGTTAGTACTAGCTAAAGATAAGCAAATCAATTTCTAGAGTTCTTCTCCCTGCGAGGGATAGTCCTGCTGCTGAAAAAGCTTCCCCCTGCTGACTGACTGAAGGGGCCAGACATCTCGTCCAGCCCTTCCAACATTACATTTTCACCGCTGCTCCGAGTAGCAGTGCAAGAGCAGGGGCTCTCTGTCCACTCCCGGAGCAGCGACTGTTCATGCCCTACCACCTGGAAGTGTAGCAGTGCAAGCAGAGTTCTGTAGTTCTGGCACAAAGGGAGAAATAAATTCTCTCCTATCTGTGAGCATCCGGTGGTAGTGATGTGAGCCGTAGCCTGTCATGCCTGTTCACTATGTTAGAATATTATAATGAAATAATTTCATGTGAAATAAAGTCCTTAATCAAATAAAAAAATATATATTTGTATCTCTCCCACCAAAGTACTCTTGACTAAAACTGTTCGGGCTCATTCATACTGTATGTCTCATGGCCATTGTTAGACTGAATTAAATTCTATGGGGCTAGTCTACCAACCATCAAAAAATATACTGTGGCAGCACTATGGGGGCATTATTTATACTAGGGTCACTATGGGGGACATTATTTATACTGGAGATCACTATTGGGGCTATTTGATGTCCAGGGGCACTATAAGGGGCATTGTGTATAGGGCACTGGAGAAGTTGGGATTTTAAAAAAGCCTCTGAAATTCAAACATTTTTAATGGCCATATAAAAAAGAGGCACATTAAAAACCGATAGACGGAAAATGGATATACAGTACACACTGATGCAAAATAGTGATGAAAAATTGACAGTTGTGTGAATGTAGCCTTGTTGATCTCAGTGGTGCTGCTGCAATTGGCCCAGCAACCTTTATAACAAATATTGAAGACAAACACCAGATAATAAAACATATCCTCAGTGACTTCAGCCTGTGCTGTCTTGGTAGGTGTATTCAATATGTTATTATTTATATTATGATTATGATTTCTGTTTTTTTGTTTTTTTTTGTTTAAGATTGTGACCCAAAATGGTGCATTTTTATGGCTTTTAGGCGCCTGCTTACTTAAAATACAGCTAAGAAGTGCCAATTCAGTAGAATATAAAAAGTGAAGTGTTAGAAAGTGTTGAAAAAACTAGCAAACATAATATAAATTCTAAAATATTGGGTAAATTTAATGAGCAGAGAAGTTGGCTGGTATCACAATGGGAAAATCAATAGAGTGTGTTGTACAGATGGTATGTTATTCCAGAAAAAAATGCACTATCGACTTTTCTGTTGGTTAATAATGTGTTTTCAGGTGTGTGATATGTTCTCGAAGTTTAGACATTAGGAGATTGTAAATGAAATCAATTTCATGAAATTTTAATAAAATGTGTTCTTTGGTATAATTGAAAATTTTATATCACTATAAATGCATTTGTTGACTCATTTAAGAACTGACCATTTCTAATGTTAAAAAAGGCTCTCACAATAAATTGCCTTAGATGTTGCACTGCAGATAATTTTATGGCTTTGTAAAAACTTTACAGATTTCAATGACAGACATAGCACACATCAAGTGGCACCAGCTAGTATTGTGTCTTTTATCACAACCCTGCCAGACTGGTAATTAGTAAGTGACAACAATGTCTATCATAAGTTTCTCTGGAGCACTGTGAAGGGTTGCTCTAGAGACAAAGGCAGGTGTTCTATTTTTAAAGTCTGTTATTTTCTGTTTCCCTAAACCAGTTCTAGTGTTTGTTCTCACATTCTTAAACGTAGTGCCCCAAGACTGAAGGTCAGAAGAAGATCCTACTGTAGCTTCTGCTTCAAATGCCTGAAGGTTTAAGGGCAGAATCTGCAAAACACCCAGATGACTTTTCTTCCACCCCTCCTTACACCTATTCTTTTTGTTTTCATTGATAATCCAGATGAATGGCACATAATATTTTATTTAAGGGGTTGACCCAGATAATTATAAATTTAACCAATGCCACTGAATGCTTTAAAAAAATATATCATTAGATACTTTATTTGGTGGTGCAGTTGTCTGATCAAGCTCCCCCTGCATACAGCACTTGACTAATGCAGCCAATCACAGTCCTCAGAGGTTGAATACCATAAACTACTGTGAACTGTGATCAGCTGCAATGGTCATATGCCACATACCTATATGTTGCTGTTGTGGTCTGTAAATAAACAGCAGGAGCAGGACCAGACTGGTAGCACAGAGAATAGGGCCTGAGAAAAAGGTGAGTCTATAATGATTTTTTTATTTTTAACATTTTCTCTGATATTTGACAAATTTACAACTATTTAAACCCCTTTTATATTTTCAGACTAGCTATTAGCTCTATGATCCAGGTTAAAATGGAGTCAACATGGTGTCTCCTTCCACTGGCCAAGTCATGGAGTCACTGAAGCAAGCCCATCCAGCTCACTTTGATTGACATCCCCTTGTTTGCATCACGTTATCCCCAGTGTGTACTGTACATCCTATTTCCCTTCTCCTCTCCTGACATAGGCAGTGAGTTGAAGTGTACACAGTGTAGTACACATTACACAGGTCTCTGTACAGCATTAAAACGAAGTTGGAGAACGACTCGACTTCGTATCTTGGATAAAAAGAAGGATTTTCTCACCCCTGCTTCATGAACTCACCGTACGTCAGGAGAATAGTTAACCAGGATATACAGTCCATGCACAATATTTCAGATGCACCGGGGATGATGAGGAGCAGCCAAGGGGATGTCAATCAAAGTGAGATGGGCAGGCTTGCGGTGGTGACTCCAGCACCAATTAGTTGGGAATCTGTCCAAGTGTGCTGACACGGCATTGTTTTTAACTTCACTGGCATCCTTAATACCTTGAAATGCAATAAACGTAAAGAAACCACAAGAAAATAATTAAACAAATACAACTTGCAATAGTCTATACACTACATTTAGAGTATTTAATTCCATTAGGATTTGTTGGTCTAAAATTGTACAAAAGATGACAACTTAACAAAGAGCTGTGTTACTACAGGAAATTAATGACTCAATTAAAATAAAATGTGCACCCTTAGAAATCTACAATCGCCAAAAATCAGACAGTCTGACTTTGTTTTAAATTCCAGGGATCAGTGTTAGGCCTCATACATGAAAAGTAATGCAATTTGATCCTTAATTTTAGTCCTTCTTTGAAAACACTTACAACTGGACCCTTGTACTTTAGAGGATATATATTTTTATGAGGTTTATCTGGTGTAAGATTGCAATAGTATTAATCTTTGTGTGCCTTTGACTGTCCACAATGTTTTATGGATGTTTTCATTATTTTTGTTAGTTGATAAAATTAATAAAAGTGATATTTTATGTAGATTTTTGTCTAATGTTTTAATATTTAATAAAATTTACAGAGCCGAGGGTCACTGTAGGTTGTATTGTCCAATTTTAGGGTCTCTTTGGTGTATTAGATTTTGGTATGTTGGGGCCCATTTTCTTTGTAGGTTTCCACTTCCGAAAGTGTCTGCACCAGTGCACCAATTGTCTTGTCACTATTTCTGCCATCAAGACTTCAGCATTTTTACTGCTCTATTAATATAGTCAAGTAAGTCTCTGTGCTTTGCATTAAGATGACCTGACTTTCAGATTTGATGGCAGTTTAGACATGCAGTCTAATAGCTAAATGCAGCGGTTGACAGTATACATTTATAGATGGTTAGTCACCTCCTTGGTGGGCCCCCTAGGGTAGGGAGACCCTGGGTAATTGTCCAGCTTGCCAATCATCCTTGATGCAAGTCATAACATCAATAGGTAATAAAGTAACACTTCCACATCACAAGTCATTAAAATCCCTATGAAGGTTGTGGAGATAACTGTACAGTCTCAGAACCTCCTTTACATTTAATACTAAATAATTTATTACATAGGTAGAAGTCTAACAATAAACATCACAGTACATAGAACAATGGAAGAAAAAAATAAATTAGATGGATAGGTATTTAACTTTCCCTTAATAAATTCTGTACTGGTAATTTCTGTGTAGAACTGATATTTTTTACATTTTGAAGGTCATAGAAATGTAGTCTGCTAAGGGTGGGAAAGAAGGGAAGGGTACATTAATGATACCTGTTTCATATACCTGTACTGATCAGTCATAATACAACCAAATAATCTACAACTCCTCATGCCAGAAAAATAGTTGTGAACTATCAAGGAAAGGTCTCTGCAAGACCTGTTAAGATGTCCTGTGGTATCTGGAACCAAGATGTTACCAGAAACTTTAAGTCCTATCAGTTGCATAGCGGGACCTCAATGCAACTTGATTTAGTTATAATCAAGCTGCAAAAAGTTTCAGTATATCTCCAACCTGACCCTAAACAATGACTATTCGCACGGTAAACTTAAAAGTGCCATGTTATCTGGCACCAATACAACAGCAGAAGATCCTTAAAGGGGTTATGCAGCCAGTAGATAGTGATGACCTATCCTCAGGAAAGGTCATTGATATCAGATCAGAGGTATTCTGGTTCCCAGCCCCGTCGATCAGCTGTTTGAAGAGCAGGCAGTGCTCGTACTTGCACTACTTCGTCTTCAAAACTGGGCGCCATCTCAGAAGTCTAGGCAGTACATTGTAAATGCAAGTTCTTGTTCCATTCACTCGAATGGGACGAGCACTTGTAATTAGACTGTACCACCGCTTGAAGAAAGACAACCTGCAGTGTAATCTTGAAAAAGAATTAGTGCTCATCTTCAAACAGTTGATCAGTGTCGATTCTGGGAGTTGGACCCCCACAAATTAGATATTGAGGACCTAATTTGTTGGACAACCGCTTTAAGTCCCATAAGTTGCGAAATAGGGCCAACTTGCATCAGACTTATTTTTCCAGGGCATTCCCTCAAATGTTGATTATATTGAGGTCTAGGCCATGGATGGAGGCCACTCCTTGAACTCTTTTTCATATTCCTCAACCCATTTCTGAACATTTTTTCAGTGTGGCAGGGTGCATTATCTTGCTGAGAGAAACCATTGACATTAGGGCCTACGCCATGAAGGGGTGCCTTTGATCTGCAACAATGTTTAAGTACAGTAGGTGACATGTTGCAATCAAATACAAGTAAATGCCAGAATCCAAGGTTTCCCAGGAGATAATTGCCCAGATAATCACACTGTGTCTGTCTCCTATACTGTAGGTCAACCTGATGCATTCTCTTTCCCAGGTAAGCAAGGTACATGCACCCAGCAATCCGCATGGTGTGAAAGAATACATGAACCATCGGACCAGGCCATCGTCTTCCAGTGCTCTTTAGTCCAGTTTAATTATTTTTGTGGCCATTGTCGACAGTGGATAGGGCTCAGCATAGGAATTCTGACCGGGCTGCAGCAACACAGGCCCATAGGCAGAAAGCTGCAATGCACTGTATGACACCTTTTATCATAAAGTTTTCATGAATTTGCTGTATAGTAGCTTTTCTGTTGATTTGAACTTACAGGGAAAGTCACACAGAAGAAACATAGGGAAAAGCGAACAAGCAGAAACAAGACCGTTTGCAGGGGAAGAGGAAGAGATCATACAGGCTTGGTATGAGTTTAGAGAAAGCAGAGTATGCACTCGGAGAAGGTGTGGGCTGCATGCATTCTCTAACATCAGTGTCTGTCAGCACAAATTAGAAGATATTTTTCAGTAGCCAGAGACATTACTGTAAAAATGAAGCTGTGCTGATACATGGGCGCTAGTGAAGAAAGCAGCACCCTAATCATACAGACCTCACATCCAGCATGTGCAGTATTATTTGGAGACACATGCACACATGAGAAAAGTCTGAAAGTAGGAGCATGTTGCAAATAGTGATGAGCAGCAGGGGCAATATTCGAATTTGCAATATTTCGTGAATATTTAGGCGAATATTCATCATATATTTTAGAATTCAAGAATTCTCGATTATTTTCTTGATTGCGAAAATCGACAATGTAATATGCCTGTATTGCGCACGCAATACAGGCATGGGTCACTGTTGCTACATTTTTTTAAGCTGCTAGAAGTTTCCTGAGACTGGAGAAAATGGTTGGCACGGCAGAACATTACAATAGCTTTATATGCAGATAGAGTGCTCCAGTATATTCGCAATTGCGCAAATCAGCAAATAATGATGTGCGTATTTTTGCAAAATATGTGCAACAAGGTCTGACTACATATTACTGATTGGTGCACTAAATATTGTTGTGAACTTGTGACATCACAGCACTATATCTGTAGCATGTATGTATGGACAGCAGAACCCATCACACTACCTAACACCCTTCACTAGAATTTGTGGACTACAAACAGTGTGGACTACCTCACATTTCTAAAAATTAATGAGGCATGGATGTCGGAGGAATTCAACACTTGTGACGACCATGTTTAATTTAATTTCCTCATGACAGCCCACAAATATCCGCCACCACCCAGAACATATAATGGTCCCTGTCTTAGGTAAATACAGCGGCATAAAAGGCCTTTTCTGTCCGGTGAATGTCTAATGTTTGGGGCCTGTACTACACTGGCCTGCAGTAAAATTGATGTTGAATGGCCGGCTAATATACCTCCAGGCACATAATCACTTGATCATTTATGTATGTTAAATGCATAATTTTTGGGGCCTGTAATCTAACTGGCCAACAGTAAAATTGTTATACGGTGACAGCCTAATGTACCTCCATCCACATTATCTATTGTTCTTTTCTGTATCGTGAATGAATAATTTTTGAGGCTTGGAGTCCACTGGCCTGCAGTAAAATTGATATCCATTGACCGTCTAATATACCTCCGGCCACATAGTCACTTGATTATTTATGTACGTTGAATGCATAATTTTTGGGGCTTGTACTCCAGTGGCCTACATTAAAAATTTTATCCATTGACCGCATAATGTACCTTGAGCCACATAATCACAATTTCTTTTATGTCAGATAAATGCCTAATTTTTAAAGACTGTACTCCCGTGGCCAAAAATAAAAATTTTCTAGGCTCCAAATGTGTGAGAAGAACTTTGCAATCAAAGGCCCAGATTCAGGTAGATTTGCCCATTACTTACACCTGAGCCGCTCAGCTGAATTTCTCTGCGCTGGAGCAATTTTGCCAAATTGCCACCTGATTCAGGAATCGTTTGTTCATTTAATTTGCTCCTGTTTAAGGCAAAGCTGAGGGCGCAAGGCCGTGCAAGTCAAAGTGGGTGTGCCCCTATGTAAATGAGGAATTTTCGGCTCAGCAGAGGTTTGCTAGCATAATTTCAGGGCAAATACTGCTCAGCTGCTTGCACTGAGCAAATAAATAGGAGCAGACTTGCGCAGGTTCTTTGCTGAATTTCATCCTGCTTTTTCCTACCCCCCCTGAGCAAGGAAATTCAGCCCTTTTGCAAGACATGGCACCTCCCAAAGGGACCAAAATAAGGAAGGCCAACTTTGTGGCTGCAGAGATGGACATCCTGATTGCTGCACTCCAGCAGCATAAGGAAGTCCTATATGGTGCCCAGCGGGCAAACACCACCATTGCCCAAAGGAGGGCTATATATGAAGCCATTGCCCTGGACATCAATGCCCTGGGTAATGAAGTGCGTACCTGGGATGACATCCAGAAGAAATTAAATGATATGAGACATTTGGCCATCTTTTGCTAACTTGCCCCTGCTTTTAACAGGAGCAAGTTTGCCCAGGGAAAAAAGCTTGCACGCTTCCAGCGCAAGATGCGCATCACACGCGCATGTTTCTGAATCATCGGCAGTACCTAATTTGCATATTCGCTGAGGGAATTCCATGAAGGCGCAACTTACACCCCGTGCAAAATTGCACGAAAATTGCGCAGGAACAGCTAGGCTGCGTGCGCGGGAAAATGGCCGCTTTTCAGGCTTAACTGGTTTACAGAATCAGCCGCAAATTTGCATAGGAGCAAATCAGTACTTGCGCGGCGCAAATCACACTTGTTCCCGCGCAAGTGCTTCTTGAATCTGGGCCAAAATGTGTAAAAAATGACCGGTGAAATCCGAAAGGTGCACTTTGGAATATGTGCCCCTTTGCCCACCTTGACAGCAAAAAAGTGTCACACATCTCGTATCGCCGTACTCAGGAGAAGTTGGGGAATGTGTTTTGGGGTGTCATTTTACATATACCCATGCTGGGTGAGAGAAATATCTTGGCAAAAGACAACTTTTCCCATTTTTTTATACAAAGTTGGCATTTGACCAAGATATTTTTCTCACCCAGCATGGGTATATGTAAAATGACACCCCAAAACACATTCCCCAACTTCTCCTGAGTACGGCGATACCAGATGTGTCACACTTTTTTGCAGCCAAGGTGGGCAAAGGGGCACATATTCCAAAGTGCACCTTTCGGATTTTGCAGGCCATTTTTTACACATTTTGATTGCAAGGTACTTCTCACACATTTGGGCCCCTAAATTGCCAGGGCAGTATAACTACGCCACAAGTGACCCCATTTTGGAAAGAAGACACCCCAAGGTATTCCGTGAGGGGCACTGCGAGTTCCTAGAATTTTTTTTTTTTTGTCACAAGTTAGCGGAAAATGATGATTTTTTTTTCTCTTTTTTCCTTACAAAGTCTCATATTCCACTAACTTGCGACAAAAAATAAAAAATTCTAGGAACTCGCCATGCCCCTCACGGAATACCTTGGGGTGTCTTCTTTCCAAAATGGGGTCACTTGTGGGGTAGTTATACTGCCCTGGCAATTTAGGGGCCCAAATGTGTGAGAAGTACTTTGCAATCAAAATGTGTAAAAAATGGCCTGCAAAATCCGAAAGGTGCACTTTGGAATATGTGCCCCTTTGCCCACCTTGGCTGCAAAAAAGTGTCACACATCTGGTATCGCCATACTCAGGAGAAGTTGGGGAATGTGTTTTCGGGTGTCATTTTACATATACCCATGCTGGGTGAGAGAAATATCCTGGCAAAAGACAACTTTTCCAATTTTTTTTATACAAAGTTGGCATTTGATCACGATGTTTATCTCACCCAGCATGGGTATATGTAAAATGACACCCCAAAACACATTCCCCAACTTCTCCTGAGTACGGCGATACCAGATGTGTGACACTTTTTGCAGCCTAGATGCGCAAAGGTGCCCAAATTCCTTTTAGGAGGGCATTTTTAGACATTTGGATCCCAGACTTCTTCTCACGCTTTAGGGCCCCTAAAAAGCCAGGGCAGTTTAAATACCCCACATATGACCCCACTTTGGAAAGAAGACACCCCAAGGTATCCAATGAGGGGCCTGGCAAGTTCATAGAAATTTTTTTTTTTTCGCATAAGTTAGCGGAAATTGATTTTTTTTTTGTTTTTTTCTCACAAAGTCTCACTTTTCGCTAACTTAGGACAAAAATTTAAATCTTTCATGGACTCAATATGCCCCTCAGCAAATACCTTGGGGTGTCTTCTTTCCAAAATGGGGTCAGTTGTGGGGTGTTTGTACTGCCCTGGCATTTGAGGGTCTCCGCAATCATTACATGTATGGCCAGCATTAGGAGTTTCTGCTATTCTCCTTATATTGAGCATACAGGTAATGAGATATTTTTTTCCGTTCAGCCACTGGGCTGAAAGAAAAAAATGAACGGCACAGATTTCTTCATTCGCATCGATCAATGTGGATGAAAAAATCTCTGCCAAAAAAAAAAATGGAGGGGAAAGGCGTCTGCCAGGACATAGGAGCTCCGCCCTACATCCATACCCACTTAGCTCGTATGCCCTGGCAAACCAGATTTCTCCATTCACATCAATCGATGTGGATGAATAAATCATTGCAACGCAATAATTTTATTAACTTTGCAACAGAACATATAGACTTTAACTTTTTTAACTGAACATTAACCTTTTTGCTTACTGGTGTTTTTTTTTTTTTTATTTTTTTTTTTACCTTTATAGAACAAACCTCTCCTTCCCCATGGGTCAATGTGCAAAGCGCAAATCGCCCAAAGATGTGGCGAAGTGCGTTATGCACTTTGTCCCAGGTGAAAGGAGACGTTTGCAGCAGCTGTGAGTGAATGGGCCCTAATAGCCCTGTGTGCCTGTCCTGGTGAGATGATCCCTATGCTAATAGTGTACCTGTGAGTGGTACTTCCGGAAACACTCTCCAAAGCATAGGGCAGGGTGGTCAGGACAGTCAGGACAGAAATAGCGGATGTCACGCCTTATTCCACTCCTGCTACAGACACGACATCTTTTTCGGGGTGACGGTTGGGTTGAGGTACCAGGAACGACATTGGGGAAATGTCGCTCGTGTAGACGGCTAACTACACTGGTGGATGGGGCCACGGAACCTCCTGGGTACAGGAGGTTCTCGATGATCTCTTCCTGAAATTTGAGGAAGGATCCAGTTCTCCCAGCCTTACTGTAGAGAACAAAACTATTGTACAGAGCCAATTGAATTAAATATACAGACACCTTATTATAGCAGCGTCTGGTTCTGCGGGAAACTAAATACGGAGACAACATCTGGTCATTGAAGTCCACCCCTCCCATGTGAAGGTTATAGTTGTGGACTGAGAGGGGCTTTTCAATGACACGGGTTGCTCGCTCAATTTGTATTGTCGTGTCTGCGTGAATGGAGGAGAGCATGTAAACGTCACGCTTGTCTTTCCATTTCACTGCGAGCAGTTCTTCGTTACACAGTGCGGCCCTCTGCCCCCTTGCAAGACGGGTGGTAACGAGCCGTTGGGGGTACCACAGGCGCCAATCCGTTCTAGAAACAAATGCCTAAAGAGGGCAACACTTGTGTAAAAATTGTCCACATAAAGATGGTACCCCTTGCCGAATAAGGGTGACACCAAGTCCCAAACTGTCTTCCCACTGCTCCCCAGGTAGTCAGGGCAACCGACCGGCTCCAGGGTCTGATCTTTTCCCTCATAGATCCGAAATTTGTGGGTATAGCCTGTGGCCCTTTCACAGAGCTTATACAATTTGACCCCATACCGGGCGCGCTTGCTTGGGATGTATTGTTTGAAGCCAAGGCGCCCGGTAAAATGTATCAGGGACTCGTCTACGCAGATGTTTTGCTCTGGGGTATACAAATCTGCAAATTTCTGGTTGAAATGGTCTATGAGGGGCCGAATTTTGTGGAGCCGGTCAAAAGCAGGGTGGCCCCTGGGACGGGAGGCGGTGTTGTCACTAAAGTGCAGGAAACGCAGGATGGCCTCAAAACGTGCCCTGGACATAGCAGCAGAGAACATGGGCATGTGATGAATTGGGTTCGTGGACTAATATGACCGCAATTTATGCTTTTTTGTCAGGCCCATGTTGAGGAGGAGGCCCAGAAAAGTTTTAATTTCGGAAACTTGGACTGGTTTCCACTGGAAAGGCTGGGCATAAAAGCTTCCCGGGTTAGCGGTGATAAATTGTGTGGCATACCGGTTTGTTTCGGCCACAACTATGTCTAAGAGCTCCGCAGTCAAGAACAGCTCAAAAAATCCCAGGGCCGAACCGATCTGAGCTGTCTCAACCCGAACTCCAGACTGGGCAGTGAAAGGGAAAACTACAGGTGCGGCTGAAGTTGGGGACTGCCAATCAGGGTTTGCCAGCACCTCTGGGATTCTAGGGGCTCTACGGGCACGTCTTTGCGGTGGCTGCGACGGGGTCACTACTGCACGTGCCACCGTACCAGCTTCAACTGCCCTTCTGGTGCTCGCTACTTCACCAGGTTGTACGGCAGTGCTGGTACTAGGTCCAGGGAGGGCTGGGCTGCTGGTGTATGCCTCACCACGTAATCCGACAGCACCAGCCCCACTCTGCTGCTCTTGAAGCGGATCCTGCGCAACCTGTGGTCTAGCGACACGGGGCCGGGTACGCCTGGTGGTATCAGGGACCTCAGCCTCCTCGTCCGAACTTTGGGTCAGAGAGCCACTGCTTTCTACAGGTTTGTATTCTGACCCGCTGGATTCATCAGATGAGGGTTCCCACGCCTCATCCGACTGGGTCAGAAGCCTGTAGGACTCTTCAGAGGAATACCCCCTGTTTGACATTTTGGGCAACTAAATTTAGGGGTATTCCCTGAGACTACCCAAGAAAAAAAAAGCAAGCCTGTCTTACAAATGGGAGGCTAGCGAAGTACCGGAGGCCGCTGCGGTTGATAAAAAATATCAAAACGGATTTTTTTTATCGCCGCAGTGCGTGTAAAGTGATTGTGCAGTGATCAAATAAAAAAAAAAAAATGTCACTGCGGTGGGGCGGGCGTGGGCGAACTCACGTGTGGGCGACCGATCAGGCCTGATCGGGCAAACACTGCATTTTGGGTGGAGGGCGAACTAAAGTGACACTAGTACTATTATAGATCTGACCGTGATCAGTTTTGATCACTTCCAGATACTATAAAAGTACAAATGCTGATTAGCGATACGCTAATCAGCGAATAATGGACTGCGGTGCGGTGGGCTGTGCGCTAACTGATCGCTAACTACCTAACCAAGGGGCCTAAACTATACCTAAAACCTAACGGTCAATACCAATACCAGTGAAGAAAAAAAAAAGTGACAGTTTACACTGATCACTTTTTTCCTTTCACTAGTGATTGACAAAGGGGTGATCAAAGGGTTAATTGGGGTTCAGGGGGGTTATCTGGGGCTAAAGTGTAGTGTTTGGTGTACTCACTGTGAAGCCTGCTCCTCTGCTGGATCCAACCGACGAAAAGAACCAGCAGAGGAGCAGGCAGCCATATATCAGATCATATTTACAAATATGATCTGCTATCTGGCACTTTGATTGGATTTTTTAAAAATCATCAGCTTGCCAGCCGCGATCATTGGCTGGCAAGCTGATGACGAAATGGTCTTCTTCGAAATGCCGGCCCGAACTGCGCATGCGCGGGCCGCATAGCGCGTCATCTCGCGTCCCGCCTCCGGACCGCACATCTGCGTTAGGCGGTCCGGAGGCGGTTAAAATACATATTTTTGGGGGGAATTTTTGCCATTGATCCCCCTCTGGTATGTCACTGTCCATGTTGTGGGATGATTTGTTCACTTCTTGTAAGTATTTGGTGGCTGAAAATATGACCTGAAGGTTTTTCAAGTTCGCCTGCCATTAAAGTGAATGGATCCCGCCAAGAACTTGCAGTTCGCGAACATTTGATCGCGTTCGCGAATCTTCCCGGGCGATGTTCAAAAGTTAACATGTCTGCATGCTTCTATGTTAATATGCAGGTAGTGATGCTGGCAATTCAGCTGAATTGCAATAGGCAAAAAGAGTTTTTGCGATTTGTTTTTAAAGCCCTTCATTTCTTACATCTAGATTCACAGTGTCAGGGAAATACTGTACACCGAATTAATTCACCGAGCCTTTCAAAATAAAGGAAATTTGCCTAAAAAAAACTTAACACAAACACTCTGCCTGGAGCTGAAAATTATGTCAAGTCAAATTTTTAGGGGATGGCTTATCTCTTGAGTTTATACTGTAAATATGGTAATGTTGTCTGATAAAATATAGATATCTCATAATTAGGGTTGAGTGAATCAAGCTTTCGAGATCCATAGACCCAAAGTCGATTTGTTAAAAAAAACTTAATTTGTAATGCTGTTTCCATACAGCATTAAAATGTATGTGCTCCGCGTAGGAAAACTCATCTCGCCTGAAGTTGCGCGAGACTTCAGTAAATGACTTCGGTATTCATATCTGGGTATTGAAGAACATTTCAAAATTGGAATCTGAAGTCAGCTTCAGTACTGAGGTATTTAACAGTACCAAAGCTAACTTCGGATTACTATTTTAAAATGTTTCTAAATACGCAGATAAGAATATCGAAGTCATTTACCAAAGTCATTTACCAATTGGCCGAGATAAAGTTTTCCTACATGGGGCACATAGGGATGCAGCATTAAAAATTAAGTTTTTTTAACAAATTGATCTCCTGTCTATGATCTGAAGCACATTCGCTAAATCCTACTTATATTATAGATAACAAAGTAAATATTCCAAAAAATACAAGAGCCGTACATGTCTGCTTTTAAATCTCGGAGGTAAAGTCTAGAATTGTCGATAATGTCAATGATAGACTTTAAACCCCTCAGATTCAAAGGTTTAATTGCGACCATGGTATCTGAGAGGTCTTTCCTCAGGAGCGCTGCACTCCCGTAACCCAAATGGCTTCCTCTTGCTGAGATCGGGGGATCCATTTGTTTGCTGTGGCAGTCTCGGGCCTTCTGCTGGGCTCCAAGGTCTGGAACAGCGATTTTCCTATGAAACACTGCCTGTGTATATAGTTCAAACTTTTCTAATTTTCTCATTATGGTGAACAAACCAAAAATGTATGACAATGCAATATCACTGATATAAGCACATAATGTATGTTTTAAATGGTTACATCCATGACCCTTTAGCTGTTGTTGAGGTCCCAGAACTCGATAATAGCGGTAAAATGTTATGTTATGCTTAAACTTGGAGTTTCCCAACAGCTGGCGAACCACACATTGCACAGAATGAATGTAAATGTATAAAACAGTTTAATATATATAGAAATCTTATATATAATGTATGCAAATATTGACTGCACACATTGAATTATATATAGACAGGATAGACAGGGATTGATTGTTTGCCTAGGAGTAATATGTGGATCAGTCATGACATCATTAACCCTTTCCTGGCATGGCAATTTTCGTTTTTGTAAATTTTTAATTTTTACTCCCTGCGTTCCCGGATCCTTAATTATATATTTTTTTTCTATTCACATAGCCTTTTGAGGGCTTGTTTTTTTAAGTTGACACTTCAAGTTGTACTTTCTAATGGCACCATTTATTTTTGCACAGGATGTAGTGGAAATCTGAAAAAAAAAATCTAAATGGGGTGGAATTGGCAAAAAAATACAATTCCACCAGTTTTATGTGTTTTATTTTTACTATATTCCCTATGCACTAAAACTGACATGTTAACTTCTTTCTATGGGTCAGTTATGATTTCAGTGATACCACATTTATATAACTCTTTTTTGTGGTTTAATACAAAAAAATAAAAAATAAAAATAAATCTGTTCATCGCCATTGTCTGACCCCCTAAAACTTTTTTTATAATTATGGCTATGGAGATGTGTAAAGGCTAATTTTTTGCAGGACAATTTCTAGTTTTTATTGAGTATGTTTGACTTTTTGATCACTTTTTATCACATTTTGAAATGAGAAGAAAACAGCAAGTCGGCTTTTTAGATTTTTTTTTATGTCATTTGCCATATGGGATACATTGTTTAACACATGTCTATGATGTTTATTTTTTTTTATTAGTTTTAGTTTTTTTATTCTTATTTTAATTTGGGGGAAAAAGGAGTGATTTGAATTTTTAAATTTTTTTTCAAAACTTTCTACCCTTTTTGTATGCCTCCTAGTGGACCCCGACATGCACATGGACATTTCTACTGAGTAGTAGAATTTAATCCATTAATGAATAGAAAATTCTATGTATTCGAATGCAGTACTGCCACCTGCAGCCTTTCATTGAAATATACTAGTAGTAGGCCTGAAAGCCTTGTACAGGCTCAGGCCTATTACTATTAAGGAACGCCTTCCCTGATCTCAGCAAGGGGAAGGCATTCAAGCTTGAGGAGTGCATTATTCTGGGTTTTGCGGGATAATGTGACAGTTAGATTGGTACCATTTTGGGGGGCATACGCCTTTTTGATCGCTTGGCGTTGCACTTTTAGTGATGTAAGATGACAAAATTGGCTTTTTTTGACACACTTATTATTTTTTATTAAAAAATCAGGGGAGATGGGTGTTTTTTTAATCTTTTTTTAACTTTAAACTTTCATTTTTTTTTTATTAAAAACGCAATTTTAACTTTTTTTTTTTAACTTTATTTCTGTGCCACTCTGGGACTTCAACTTTTGAGGGTCTGATCCCCTCTGCAATTCATTACAATATATCTGTATTGTAATGCATTGCCTGTTAGTGGATTACACAGAGTAATACACTAACAGGTTGCCTAGGAGACCCAGCCTGAGGCTGGATCTCCTGGGCACTCGTGGAAGGCAGGTCCCCATGCCGGGCAAAGCATTGGGCAGCCTCTGCATGGCATTGGGCTGCCTTGTCGCACATCAGGTCCCCGCCACAGCAGTGCGGGGACCTGATGCGCTCCTTCACCCGTCGCAATCCACCGGCATCGCTGTAAACAGCGATGTTGTCGGATACAGCAGGGGCCCGGCTACCAGGGACTGACGGACCCCTGCAGTGATCGGGCAGGCGCAGCTCCTGAACCCACCCGTTTAGCCCGCCGTGCTTGTACGGCATTTAGCGTTAAGGGGTTAAAGGTTATTTGTAAGGTATAAATAATACTCACTCTTTTGAAGCTTTGCTTGTATTTTTTCAGTAATTTTATTTTTCATATAAATACATTGCTATAATGCATAGTAATCCTGAGAGCGCTGAACTGATTGCTACCCCACGCAGCATGGAGTAGCAATAAGTTCAGTGCTCTCAGGATTACTATTCATTATAGAGATTTATATGTATGAAAAATAAAAGGACTGAAAAAATACAAGCAAAGATTGAAAAGTATGAGTATTATTTATACCTCACAAATAACCTTTAAACAAGACTATTACGAGTGAATTTTAAAGACCCAACATCCACCATACATGTATGGCAGACGTCTGGAATCTCTCTGTATATATATGTGTTCACTACTTTTACATTGTTCAGGGATTCTGCTTAATTTTATTCCCTGTTACTACATAACTTCCAAATTGCAGCATTAAATGTCTGTCCACTCCATGACTCCATGGCTAGTAGGCTTTATATCAATCTGCGGGTAGGTACACACAATTAAGCTCCTCACACAGAGGCAAAAATGTGAAAGACATAAACCTGAGGTAAATTTATGTCTTAACTTTATCAAAGCCCCATTATCATTCATGTTCTGTTAGTATCCTGTAGGGGAGTAGTCATTACTGTATCCTGCAGAGAGTAGTTCTCATTGTATCCTGTAGGGAGGTAGTCATCAATGTAACATTATGCGAAGCTGTCTGAATCTATTTCTTACACTGACCCTGAAGTGACTCAGGACAGCACTTCTCGATAGTTATGGCGGCACAGGCTTCAGATGTGGCCTAGTAAGGGACAGCAGGACATCTCTGTAATGGCACCATTCAGGTGAATGAAACTTATAGCTCCATGACTTTGGCCAATGGATGAATTTTTAGCTTTTGCCTGGCGTGATCCCTTAAGGTATAGACTTACTTCATGAAGCGTAGCAAGACTCCTCTTTATACCACAGTTTATGAAGCATGCAGGTTATGTGCATAAAAGTGTAATATAACATACATAAAACATAAAACAAATGCTAAACCTATAGCCGTTACGTTATAGACCTTGACACATACTCATCATTTTTTCTACTGGAATACATTTTACGTCAGAGAAATGCAGCAACACACAAACATTGTCAAAGAAAAGCACAAACCGTGAAGTCCTACATATTTAGGTTACAAACTGAGCTCTAATACACCGGTACTGACTAAATGAAATGCAAAGTTGTACAGTACATATTGGTACCGCAATTACATATATAGAGCAAAACTAACAAGCCAAGTAAATAGCTGCCTCTTGGCTTCTATGATCCACCTTTCACAGAAATAATAAATCTGATAAAGTAAGTTAACCTGTCATCTATAGTACATTACACACCAAAGTTATCATTACGATACACCACAATTATGGCGTGAAAAAATCACAAACTGCATGTTTGCCACTTTTTCAATGCTGTTTGTGCAAAAATATTTGCACAAGTGGCATTTCTCTGCCGGCGTTGCCTCTTTCCCAAAAAGGGGACACGGGGAAGTAAGGGGCTGGGCCAGCGGGCTTGCCTTATTTATCATCTTCTACACCAGTTTCATTTGAGGCACACGGACCGCCAGATGCGTACTCCACCAGGCTATGATAAATGTTCCCCTGAATGTTTCATGTACTAACTGATTGGGCATGCCATAAAAATCTAAAGAAATTTTGGGCATCCAAACAGTATTTAGTATGTTTTGTGAAAACAGTAAGGGAGATTTACTAATCGAAACACACCAGAACTCTGGCACAATTTTGCAAAGAACTGGTGTGCATGCCTAGCACCACAT
Organism: Bufo gargarizans; assembly: GCF_014858855.1. Classification (NCBI taxonomy): domain Eukaryota; kingdom Metazoa; phylum Chordata; class Amphibia; order Anura; family Bufonidae; genus Bufo; species Bufo gargarizans. Next base: position 163,375,929 of record NC_058084.1, read on the forward strand.
TATATTTTTTTTAAAGTCATAATTATAAATCTGGTTAGCAATGCAGCTCCACCCACAAAGCATCTGCCCGCCCTTAGTAAATGTAAACTGCCAGGCATGGCGCAAGTCATAGTTTTGGTACAAATGCCTACTCCACCAGCTAATGAGGAGTGAATCAATTTGTATGAATCTATTTGAGAAGGTTGAGCAGCTCTCACCTGCTGCACCTGTAGTGACACCAGGCTGGACACGGCCGTAACAGCTAATCAACAAAAGGAAAGAATCCGGCTCTTGAACAACAGGAGACACTTTATTTAGCGGTAAAACTTCCAATCCTCATAAGCAAAGGTATAGTCAATGCGTTTCGGACCTTCGTATCAGTCCGATTATGGACTGATACACGAATGTCCGAAATGCGCTGACTATACCTTTGCTTATGAGGATTGGAAGTTTTACCGCTAAATAAAGTGTCTCCTGTTGTTCAAGAGCCGGATTCTTTCCTTTTGTTGGTATGAATCTATTTGCATCATCATCCAGAGTTGTACACCTGCAAGGGTATGTCCTCGCAGTTGAAGACATTCTTCTTCTTGTTTCATTGAAACACACCTGTGCCACTGCTCTGAATAACGGCACAAGTGTAGAGGCTCTGATTCTGGAGCAACGACTCTTCATGAGCAGCTACTCAGAAGAGCAATGGTATATGCACAGTCTCTGCTCCAATAGCAGAAGAGGAACCTCTGTGATTGTGCCGCTACTCGGAGCAGCAGCACAGGATGGAGATTTTCAGGCCTGGCCGAGATGTCTGGCCCTGTCAATCAAGCTGCAAGTGGGGAAGGGCATCTTCCGCTGCCGGGACACCCCGTAGCAGGTTTACAACTCTTGATGAAACAAATCCATTCGCTGTCCACCACCGACAAAATAGGTAAAGTCACTACAGTTTTCTGGCACAGCACTCTTAGTACATTACATTGTCTAAATATTACACAAGATTAGTAAGATTAGTACTTAATATTACTGCAAAGTTTAAGGGAAAGATAAAGATTCAGAGTTGATTTATAGTAATTGTGATCACTTACGCAGAGAACTGTGGATGGGGATATTGACCTGGTAAAAAATTATTGGATAGCGTAGCCTTTAGACCACTTCTTGAGTTTAATGAAAAACCATGACTATTGATTAGGCCCCATGTACACAACCGTATTTTCAGTAAGCATCCAATCTGCATTTTTTGCGAATCGAATGTGGAACCATTCATTTTAATCGGGCTGCAAAAGATGTGGACAGCATACAGTTTGTCCATTCGTTTTGCGGACAAGGATAGGACATTTCTACAGGATTAAAAAAATGGCGTCATGAACACGGTGGGGATCTGTGATTTGCGGATACGCAATTTGTAGACAGCAAAATGAATACAGTCGTGTGCATGGGGCCATGAGGTTAGGATTCATTACAACACAGAACCGTGAGTTTAAATTTGATACTCTATTGGTAATTGTCTAAATCTATTGCAGTTTATAGAACAGTGTAACAAGACAGTGTAACAATAATGTAAATTAGGAGAATGTGTTTAAATAACTATTTTGACAGTTTATTTTTTATGAAACAAAACAGGATTCTCTGCCAAGGCAGTGGGAAGCTAAGAAAAAAAATCTCAGATATTCTAGAATATTAAGATTCAGAAACGTATTGCAAAAAATAGGTTAGGGTTATATATGTCTGAAGTGAGCATAGGAAGGTTCAAATAAAACAAAATACACGTCACCTAAATGTGATAAAAAATAGTTATGTTAATAGCTACTGTAGTACATGCCAGAATGTGCAAAAGTAATTCCATTGAATTTGTCATGAAACTATGATAACTCTCTGGTTTAGGCCTGATTCACGCGACCATATTTTTGGTCCGTATCCAATCTGCCTTTTTTGTGGATTAGATGCCGACCCATTCTTTTCAATGGGGTCGCAGAAAATGCGGAAAGCACATTGAGTCCCACAAAAAAAATTGTTCTACTCTTGTCCATTTTGCAGACAAGAATAGACATTTTTACAATGTTTCCACAAAAAAAACGTATCCCACACGGACGTCAGGTGGACATAATCTATACTTTTTTGTGGATCGGAACATACGGTGGTGTGAATGCACCCTTAAGTAACTTAGAAGATCTCCCTAAAGTCCTATATAAATTATATATCTACCAGCTACTCACTGAGTTTCTATGCCAGTTTTACATAATAATTGTATATAAATATATATAGTATATACGGTAAATATATCTACATAAACACTAAGCAAAGGTTTTAGGCAGGTTTTGAAAAAAATGCTGCAAAAAATAGAAGTGTTAATAGTTTATTTTTATCAATTAGCACATTGAATGAAAACTAAGTCAAATCAGTATTTGGTGTGACCACCCTTTTCCTTCAAGACATCATCAATTCTTCTAGGTACACTTGTACACAGTTTTTAAAGGAACGTGGCACGGAGGTTGTCCCTAAAGATCTTCGCAAAATAACCACAGATCGTCTGTGGATGTAGGCTTGCTCAAATCCTTCTGTCTCTTTATGTAATCCCAGAAAGACTCAATGATGTTGAGATCTGTGGGGTCTATTCCATCACTTCCAGGACTCCTTGGTCTTCTTTACTCTGAAGATAATTGTTAATGCCATAGGCTATATGTTTGGAGTTGTTGTCCTGCTGCAGAATAAATTCGGAGCCAATCAGACGTCTTCCTGATGGTACTGCATCATGGATAAGTATCTGGCTGTATTTCTCAGCACTGTGGACACCATTAATCCTGACTAAATCCACATGTCCATTTACTGAAATGCAGTCCTAAATTTGCAAGGAACCACCGCAATGCTTTACTGTTGCCGGCAGACACTCATTATTGTATCGCTATCCAGCCTTTCGGTGAACAAATTGCCTCCTGTTACAGCCACATATTTCAAAATTTTGACACATCACTCCAGAGCATCTGCTGCCTCTTTTCTGCACTGTAATTCCTATATTTTCAGGCAAGCCTACGTCCACGGTACATCTGTGGTTATTTCCCCAAGATGTTTGGAACAACCTCACTGCTTAGTTCCTATCTAATTTACATCATCATTTTGAAATCGATTTTCCAGTTAGCATATATTAGAAGCAACAATATAAACCAGAGCCATAGTAAGACTTTTTCTCATTTTGGACACATTTTGGTGTACTGGACTAAAATCCCTGGTCAAGACATACAGGCTTGCTGATGTCCCCGAACAGGCAACTAGAAACTGGAGAAAAGCTGGAGTAAATGCCCTGCCAGATGCCACCTAGCTGCATGCCTGTATTAACCATTTTGCTCCAAAATTATATATCTGGAGTTCTGCATAAAAGATTAAGGCTGAGAGCAAAAGGATAGGCCCATTTCAAAATGGCCAGAAGTTTTAAAGTGTTTACTTAAAAAGTAGATGAAATGTGCTGATTTTCTAGAAAATAAAAATGAAACTAAGAATCCAATGAGATGTACCAAATACAATAAAATACAGTAGAACCCATTTTTTTATGTTGAGATAAATGGTTTGATGCTACTGATCACATTACTGCCTGCAATAACTGTTACGGAAGAATTTCTATAGAAAAACAATATTTTACCACTTTTCAAAAACGAGATTGTGCCAACATTCAGCTGCAGTCTAGAAAATGTCCACGAATAATGTTATTAGCCTATAGGTAGATAGATAAGTATATAGATAATCAGATGGATGGATAGATAGATAGATAGATAGATAGATAGATAGATAGACATTAATAATAGATGGAATGATGATAGATAGATAGATAGATAGATAGATAGATAGATAGATAGATAATAGATATAGAAAAAAGGAAACAGTGATTTGTAGTGTTTGCGTTAGCAAAAGGGGTATGTACATGTAACATTATTGCTCTAACCGCTGCAGTACATCTTTATGATTTTTTTGTTTTTACTTATGTTCTCTAAACATGGAATATAAAATGATTTATTTTCCAAAAATGTAATATAACCAAGGGGAATCATATTATTTGTAAAATATTACATGTTTTATTTCCCTCATTAAAGAGCGTACTATTTCATAATTACTACATTATTTAAAAAAATTATTACATTATTGAAAAAGATGGCATGATGGTTTGTATATTAAAACTTTCTTCCATTAAAAGATGATTGGCTACATTCTTCCCAAAAAAATAATCAGGAGATTATGACTGATATATGAGTTTCATACAGGTGAAACTCGAAAAATTAGAATATCGTGCAAAGTTCATCTATTTCAGTAATGCAACTTAAAAGATAAAACTAACATATGAGATAGACTCATTACATCCGAAGTGAGTTATTTCAGGCCTTTATTTGTTATAATTTGGATGATTTTGGCTTATAGCTTATGAAACCCCAAAGTCACAATCTCAGGTACCCTTTGCTCAGGGGGTATGGATTAATTAGCTGACTAGAGTGTGACACTTTGAGCCTAGAATATTGAACCTTTTCACAAAATTCAAATTTTAAGCTGCATTAATGCCATTCCTTTTAATTTGCATTACTGAAATAAATGGACTTTTGCACGATATTCTAATTTTTCGAGTTTCACCTGTATCTATATATATATATATATATATATATATATATATTACTTTTATTGGATCATTTATGCGCAGCAGTTTAAAAATGTAATGCACATTCGGCATAATTGTTCATTCAGTTATCTCATCTTTTTTTTTAATACGGATTTGATGGAAAAAAAAAAACATTTATTAAAAAAATTAGGTTAGAAATCTTAGGGTGACCATATACTCTATTATTATTACTCTCTGAATCTCTCAAGTTCTTCTAAACGAGCTTGCTAAATTGCGAACATAATTTTTAAAATGCATTATTAAAGTATTGCAACAGGGTGAATGAATTTAGCACATCATCAAATAGATGTTAAGAAGAGATTAAATGAAATTGCCTCTCCTGTCTATAGTTCTAGGCCCTGCAATGTTGCCCCCCCCCCCCACACACACAAAAAAAAAAAGGCTTTTAGAGTAATATCCTGTATAAAACAAATGTCATAGATACAACATTTTTATTGATCTCCAAATCTATACAATGAAATATGCAAGAGGCTTTCAGCTTTGTGGTTCATAGGATTTGAATATGAGCTGTCATATAGAAATAAGAAACAGAGCAGTAGCTGTACTGAATATGTATGACAAATGAAGTCCATTAATATATGTTTTGTATATTAAGGATTCTTCTCCTACTAAGGGTTATGTAGTCACATCATAGGGTGCTGTTTGTGCTCCATACAAGGACAAGGAGGCTAATTCAATATAATAGGATCAGTACAATAATAATACAGTTGTAACCATTTAATAAAATGGCTATACAAATGTACTGTATCTAGGGCATATTTTCCTTTAAGGATATATAATGCAAAGCCTTGTCATCTTCTAGTAGGAGCAAAGACTTCTGGGAGTCTGACTCCTCACTCTTGGAGGGTCTACTTAGGCATGCCAACGGGAGACTAACATTTAACCCTAGCTCATCTTTTTAGATCGCAAAGGACTGCAGCTAGCACCTTTGGGGTGTCATTTTGGACAGTAATTTGAACATATTCAAGGGTGCTAGCGAATTGAGGTCAGACAGGAAGAAGTGGTGATGTTCTTTCTAGTGGTGTGCAATGATTTACCCCTCCCCAAGGAATAGGAATTATCGGGAGGGGCAGCTTGTGCGCTGTCCAGTCGGAGGTAATAGCAGTCCCCTGGACGGTGCTGGTTGTGTGCGGTGCCCTGCGATAGTGCTGAACTGGTCAGCTCTGTGTGGAGCAGACCCATGACAAAGGAGCGCCTGTTCCAGAAAGTCTCAGAGTGTGCGCTCAAGCAAAGACTTGGAAAGAAGACAGCTTTAATCGATAAGCTTTACTTTTCTTTACAGCTATATACTTTTTTTTTGTATTGTTGAACCTAATTTACATCTCAGCACCCTGAAAAGAAAAATAATATGTATATATATATATATCTATCTATCTATCAAGAAATACACAAACAACACCAAACGAAATAGATAATTCCAATCGTGCAAATGTCGCTTGTTTGTATAAAGCACTTCTTGACACAGTCATGTCCAGAAATCCCAAAAAAATATACATTACTGAGACTCAAGCCATTCGTTTCTTAAGGCTATACAAACACTAAAAGAAGCATTGCAAGGACACGGATTTGGAATCTTCTCTTGGTGATGCCTCCTATCAACTCTTGTGGGTCCGAGTATTTGTCTCAGAACAACAACAAAAAAAAAATGTCAATGGTCCCCAACAATAAATTCCGATATTGACTTTACAATCACAGGTACAAATTGCTCAGGTCGATAATTTCATTTATCCTAAAGATCACTGTCGTCTAAAACTAATTAGAGGCGCAGTTTCCCAAGGAAATGTCAATATCATAGTTTATATGTTACCTAGAAGAGAATTCTGTTCTTCTACAGAGACAATCTGGGAGGGATGTTGGAGATAAGGTCTTGTTCCACCACATTAATGGTTGGATGAACTGTCCAATCTTTTTTGTTCTCTCCTTATAATGGAAATACTAAAAAGCCAGAGAAGGTCGAATATTTCCAGCCTCCCATGAGGTTGCCCCTATCCAGTCTTAGGTGGACTTTATCAGATCTCTCCATGTGCAGAAGCACCCCATTACTGGCCGCTTCTCTGGTAACATCCTGATCCCCAGCAAACGCGGAAATTACCGGGTAGTTATTCTGCATTAGACTTACCTGGAAGGGAAAAGAAAGGATAAAACAGCCTCATTTATGGAAATCTGTCATGAGACATAAGATCAACTTAATTATCTATTGCACATCATCAGCCATTTGACTAGTGGGTTATCAGAGGACATTTGCAATATCTATTCTTGTATCGCCCCCCCCCCCCTTCCCCCTTACTTGGTATACAAATAATACATCTATATAACTGTGCCCCCTTTTTACATCAAGATGGGTAGGTAGCCTTAATAAAAGAGGACGATTTCGGGCACTTTGTTATTATGTCCTAGGTAGCACATTATAAAAAGGTGGCTTCTGGTAAGTACAGCATGAGGTCACTCACCTGGATAGTCTGTCTGTTGTACACTTTGACCACATGAAAACTGAAGCTATAGATGCCTTTCCTTGGCGCTACAAAAGCACTGGATGCAAGGTCAAAATGGTTCCCAATATTTACTAGCACCTAGAAGAAGGTGAAGACATAAGTTGTAAATCACCATAGTACCTTATGGTGTGAAATAACAACACAGTGACAGCAGCTAGCGCCTTTATAAATCACACTTGGTGTGAAGGCTACTCATGGAAGGTTTCATGGTGCTTTTGTAGAAGTCAATCAATCTCCTGGTCTACAATGAAGTGGAAAACCAAGGTGAAAACAGATTGGCAGTATATTACAGTAACAGTTGCTAAAATAAGCGTATAGAGATATAAGGGGTGATAGATGGCAGGATCAGTGCTAGTAGTTCCCATATATCAATTAACAAGCTGAAAAGCATAAGCCACATCTACAAGATTTCTGCTCCACCACAGGTCGGCTGTAGGGTTTGGAATAAGTTCGGCTATTTTATATTAAGACATTTATTCCTGACCCTTAATTATAGAGTAAATGTTGAGAATATGAAGTTAAATTATATTATGCCCTCGATTTCTTATGTGCCCAAACACAAGTAGACATTAGAGGTGCTGGGCAATTCTTACTTTACAGGTAAACCTTAGGACAACTGATGTAGGGTTCTCATGCCTCTTCTGAAATGTAGGTTTAGGTCTATATTTTAGCTTGGACCCGGATTACATACATTAGATTAAATAGTTCTGATACTTTGGTTCCACTGTCCAGCTGGATATGAAGATGGATTATTATAGGATGCCCTATCCCCCTTAATAGAGAAGTGATCGTGCTGTATATAACATTGTCTGGATGCCTATGCATGGTTAATATAAAAGATATGCATTTAGGAGAACATGGCTGCATACAAGCTTGGAGATGAAAGTAAAGACACTCTTAGATGGGAGATGTCAAATTTGCTAAGCAAATACTACAGAGATCGCATTTACTGACATTTACTGACAATTCACATAACTGTCATTCACTGCAATGGTTTCCCTGCACATTATATCTCAAGAACAGATCGGCTCTCATCTATTCCGTGCCTCCTCAGCCTAAAGAGCACGGGGTAAAGTGCAGGTTTCAAAGGAGACATCGCTGGGAGACAAGTAAACTTTGTGAAAGTCATAGATGAGCCATCAACTTGTCAGGATGGAAATTGTGGGCTGGGTAGCCTGTCATTGCTTTCTGCACCTCTCCAGTGTCTTATCTACTGCACAGAACCTGCTATGTGCCCCAGGCACCATGAGATTGTAGAGGAACAGGGCATGAAAGATGTCTTATCAATGGGACACTCATTCATTAATGGTCAAATTACAGGACAAGCATCGGGCGTCTGACCTACTCATAGCACAGTCTAAATATATACCCTCTCGATACAAGATCACAGTACTATATATATATATATATATATATATATATATATATATATATATTATAATATGATATACCTGATCAAAATAGATCGTCATGGTGCGGTTACTCATCTCAGAGGGCTCATGGTTGGTGTTCCTAATAGCAGAAAAAGCCACCTTGGCACTTCCAGAACGCACTGATATACCCAGAGACGAAGTAATTGCTCCATCTGAAGACGGGCTGGAATCACAGACCACCAGGCACTTTCCTTCCAGCACGATGGGTTCTGTGTCATTCTGGGCGCTGACTGTAGGTGGCGCCAGCAGCATCAGCACCATGGACAGCAGCACTTTAGCAACTCTCAGGAAGCCCTGTTCCCACTTCAGAGGTTTCGCCGCAGCTCTTCTCTCTCCTGCGGCATTGCCCCATAGATCCATCCTGCCACAGCAATCAGCTGGCACTCCAGAAGATGCTCTTGTCTCAGGCGTTCTTGATGTTCCTACTGCCCCTCCTTGCTTCAGTTCTCCTCTTCAGATTTCTTTTTGTGCTGAACCTTGAAATAAAAGTACATTTTCATTTCAATACAGTAAAACTTGTTTAAATTTCAGGTGTTCCCTTATCCTAGTCTAATACATCAATGCATACCATTGCTTGCCAGGTAACATCAGCTTTTAGATGAGACATCCCTGGTCAGTAGGAGCACACTCCAGCTTTCACGAGCTTACAGAATGTGCAAGAGCCTCATAAAAGATAACGGACACATCTAGGAATGAGCCAGACCTTTTCCTGGCTGATTAACTTTCCAGGTCCTTGCTCCAGTGACCTGATTTAAAATCCAGGTTACAATAGATGTCCTCTTCTACTGTCTATGACCAGGAAGGCAAATCAATAACCCCAAAGAATCACTGTCCCAAACTAACACCCATCCATCCCTTGTGAAGAAACCTATCTCTGAAGCTTCCAGAAGGCTGCCTAGGTCTAGGACATCCTTAATAAGTCACATTGTGAACTTCAGGGGGTTGTCCCCAAAATGTAATAATGAAGAGAACAATTACCTGGAAGGTCCATGGTGTGACAGCAGCAATCAGGCTGGCTCCTTGCTTGCCTATGAACTTGTATTGCTTAGACACAAGGAGCTGAGCTTGTGCTGGCAAACACACAGGAAAACAGGAGTCGCCTCATTCTCGCCCGCCCATCGCTAATAGTCTCTGTCTCCCTCCTCTCTCTCTATCTCCTTCTCCCTCCCTAGACTTACTTTACATAGCTGTCATTTCTTCTCCCACTCTTTCCCCCCTCATTGCAGGAGTTCATGCTTTTTAATTTATTTTTATTTTTTGATTTTTTTTTTCTGCCTTGCACATCTTATCCTCCTCACATTCACATGGTCCCTTATCATCATCCAGGGGGAATCCAGTTTCCAGTAGGAAGCTAGTCACTGTCGTGTGAGCAGCACAAGCCCCATTGTTATTAGAAGGTTACTGATCAAATAAAGGGTCATGGCAATTATAGACAGGGAATATCAGTGCTTGGGGACATGTCCTTCTTTTTTTCCACTCTGGCAAGGTTTAAGAAATGCTGTTGTTCTCCAGCACAATGCTTCATTGTTCGTTTTGGCAAATGACTTATTTATAAAGACTATTGAACCTTCTGTTACTTCCCAATTAAATGGAAAAGCTGCGTAAGGCTGACTCATTGGCGGTTTAGTGGCGACACCTAGTGTTAGAAAGGGGTAAGTCCCGTTTAATGTGCCTCTTGGTATTTGTGTGGGGCAGCTCTAATCCTTAATTAAGTCTTATCCCCATTGCGAAGTGAGCCCCTGCCATTCTGATGTATGCTGCAGTCAGTCCTGCCAGCAGTTAGAAGACTCTGTAGGTTTCACCTACCACAGCAGGAAGTATCAGCTGCCCTGTGCCAAATGAATGTCAGCCTATATAGTATTTAAGAGCTGGAAAAACAAACCTAGGAGATGCTGTCAGTCCTTGAGTAAACAGCCCAGCAGTCATCTTCAGAAAATCCTCATCACATTTACTAGCTACTGCAAACAAGGAGAAATAGGAGACTTTGAAGAAGGGGACACGATGAGCACAAGGATTTGGCCATGATCTGGAAAATTGAACTTCAATCAGAAGCAAGGATTGCCTAAAACTGTTCCCCATTTAACACTAACTTTGCCATGTGTTCTGCTAAACATTGTGATTGTAGGGACACATGAATGCAAGGAGATAGCATTTTCCAATTAAAACATTCGATTAGGTTAAAACAAGTCACTATTTTTAATAGATGGTGGCTCTGACCCATCCTAATCAGATGGATCGGCAGAATGACATCCCCTTTAAAACGAATTATTTGAAGTTGTAGTATACCCTTCACTGAACTCCCTCACTTTTAAGGGTCCATTCACACGTCCGTAGTGTATTGCATATCCGCAATACACCCGGCCGGCGCCCCCATAAAAATGCCTATTCTTGTCCGCAATTGCGGACAAGAATAGGACATGTTCTATTTTTTTCTGCGGATGTGGACAGCACACTGTGTTCTGTCCGCATCCATTCCGTTCCTATAGAGAATGAATGGGTCCGCACAATTGCGGAAAGGATGCGGGCCACAATTGCGGACAAGAATAGGACATGTTCTATTTTTTTCTGCGGATGTGGACAGCACACTGTGTTCTGTCCCCATCCATTCCGTTCCTATAGAGAATGAATGGGTCCGCACAATTGCGGAAAGGATGCGGGCCACAATTGCGGACAAGAATAGGACATGTTCTATTTTTTTCTGCGGATGTGGACAGCACACTGTGTTCTGTCCCCATCCATTCTGTCCCTATAGAGAATGAATGGGTCCGCACAATTGCGGAAAGGATGCGGGCCACAATTGCGGACGTGTGAATGGAGCCTTAAAAGGAATATGTCATCAGAGAACGACCTGTCATTTAAATCACATTTTAGGTTAAACTTTAAGAATATTTGGTGATTTAAGAAAAAAATGTTTATGTCAATATTTACACAAAAAATAACAACCTTGCAGTTTTCACACTAGACCTAAACGCTTAAAGGGGTTTTGTCACTTCAGCAAATAGCATTTATCATGTAGAGAAAGTTAATAGAAGGCACTTACTAGTGTGTTGTTATTATGCATATTGCCTCCTTCCCTGGGTGGATTTATCTTTCCATCACATTATACACTGCCCGTTTCCATGGTTACAGACCACCCTGCAATCCATCAGTGGTGGCCATGCTTTCACACTGTAGAAAAAAGGGACAGCCTATTTGCGATTCCATGGTCTCGGCCACCAGAGAGGCTGGCACTGGTTGCAAGCACGGCCACCACGGATGGATTGCAGTGTGGTCGTAACCATGGAAACCAGCAGTGTATAATGTGATGGAAAAACGAATCCAGCCAGCAAAGGAAGCAATACGGACAATACATTAGTGCGTGCCTTGTATTAACTTTCTCTACTTGGTAAATGCCACTAGCTGAAAAGACACAACCCCTTTAAGGCTTCCGGTCTTTTGAGACTTCCGTTAACTTCTATAGGAGAGCTTTCTAGGCATGCTTTGTGACCTGTGCAGAGGTCGGGAGGGAGAAGGTAAGCTGTGATATCACCTATTGTGAATTGTGGATACTGTGTTAACTACACAAAGGTGATATCTGTCATTGTAATTCTGCCTGTGGTGATAATGGTTATAGCTATTGAAAAGTTATCTGCACAGAACAGGAAATTATGACCTATTATTAGACCTAGTGGCCAGTGTGAAAATTGCAGGATTATATAATTTAAAAAAAATATAGTGACCTGGAAAATGTAAAAAAATAAAATAAAATAAAAACTTCATTAAAACAAAAATGTGATTTAAACAATAGGTCATTTTCTGATGACACAGTCCCTTTCATTTCAGTCGCTACTTTATTCTGCCATTATGAGTTGGTTTTATTCCTAACCGAGTGTTGTCCTTTAATGTGGATTAAGAAGAAAGAAGATCTTCTTTAGTGTTGAGTATACAGGACCTCACTTCTCATTGATGATGCTAAATAAAAAATGAAAGCTTTCAGTCACCCTTTTGATGCTACTTAGAGTGACATTTTATGGATAGATTCTTCATGACATCCCTACCTCATATGGGACACTTGGAAAAAGAACACATTGAAAACATTTACAATAAATCCGATAAAGTCATGCATAGCTGGATGAGATGTCAACTTGGTTTTATTACAGTATGTACCTGTGTGATGATATTTCACTGGCCTCTTGACAATTGGTTTTCATGGAAACGTCCTGTAGGAAACCCTGGGGGATTTTTGATGTGATCACACAGACATGTTTCATGGATGGGTTATGTCTAACTCGGCATCAATTTGCATGGATTAATGGTTTCTAAAGAAAACATCTCAAAGTAGATGTAGCAAGGCGATTTTGCAAGGAAAACCAGAACCAAATAAGATGAATTCTTTGGTGCTTCGTGCATCAGTGCATCTAGATATTTTATTTAAATTGTACTCAATGAGCTATGGTCTTGGAGATGTATTCACAGAAAGGTTCTCAGCATACAAATCATAAACTTATTTTCCCAGGCAAACAGAAGCATTGTCAACTGTGTTGAATAATTGTGACTTGAATGGGCGGTTCCAGCTTGTAGAGGACATTATTATGATGCAGTGCACGGGAACAGTTTTATTTATATATATATATATATATATATATATATATGTATATATATGTAAAGCTGAGTGTATGTGTGTATGTCCGCTAAAGGAATCCGCACCGTTGAATTTACAATCACGGAATTTGGCACACAGGTACATCAGGTGTCCGGGAAGGTTTTAGACCAGGTCTCAGCTCTCTAGGACATACCGTTCCTGAGATTTTCCCCAAAAATGCAAATATGGTGCATTACGGTACATGACCTACATTAGCCAATAGAAGCCTGCAGGTCTTTCTTTTCATATCCCAACTGCCATACACACGGTGACGTGTCCCTTATAAGCTAAAAGAAGCTTGCAGGTCCTTAGTCTCCACATACACACAGTTTTACACCAGGTTTCCATAACAACCCAGCCATCTTTCTTCACTGCTGTAGGTCAGTTTAAAGAGGAAGGGCGGTTGATGACACTGTTAAGGGATCGGAGTGCTATGGAGGCCATAGTTAAGGGGGCAGGTAGGGTGGCCATTCAGACCATCCTCAAAAGACGGACTTAAAAACCCCACCCCTAGGTCTCACTAAACCACGCCTCTGACCCACTTAGGCCACGTCCCACTCTGTAGCCGACGGGTATTGAAAAATTGAATGTAAAAATCAACTTCTGTCAGCTGCAGGGGTGGGAGGGAGGGTGACTTTTTCACTGCAGCTCACACTCAGACAGCACAGTGCTGCTGCCTGAGAGTGAGCTGTTCAAAAGAACATCCCTGTGTCTGTCCAGGCCCTGCGCTGGACGGAGGACAGGGAGTCTGAAAGCCGGAGCGTCTGGCCTAAAAACAGACTTCTGGCTACCCTAGGGACAGGCTGCTGTGGAGGTCACAGTTAAGGGGATGATCTGTTATGGAGGTCAGTGTTAAGGGGCAGATTGCTGTAGAGGCCACTGTTAAGGGGGCAGGATGTTGTGGAAATCACTGTTAAGGAGATGGGGTACTGTGGAGGTCTCTGTTAAGGTGGCAGGGAGCGGTGGAGATCACAGTTAAGGGGACGGTCCGCTATGGAGGTCAGTGTTAAGGGGCAGGGTGCTGTAGAGGTCACTGTTAAGGGGGTGGGGTGTTGTGGAAGTCACATTTTAATAGAACAGAGCTCTGTGGAGGTAACTGTTAAAGGGGCAGGTCATTGTGGAAATCAGTGTTAACGAGACAGTGTACTGTGGAGGTCACTAACAAAGGGGCGGTCACTGTTAAAGGGGAGGACACTGTGGATGTTACTGTTAACGGGGCAGGCCACTGTGGAGGTCACTGTTAAAGGGGCAGGCACTGTGTCGGTCACTGTTAAGGGAGGAGGCGACTGTGAAGGCCACTATTAAAGGGGCAGCGGGGTACTGTAAGTTCACTGTTAAGGCAGCGGGGTACTGTGAGGTCACTGTTACAAGAGCATGGTACAGTGGAGGTAACTGTTAAGGGAGCAGGGTACTGTGGCAGTCCCTGTTAAAGGGGCAGTTGCTGTGGAGGTATATGTTAAGGGTGCCGGGAATGGTGGAGGTCACAGGTAAGGGGACTATAACCTATGGTCAGTGTTAAGGGGCAGGTGCTGTAGAGATCACTGTTAAGGGGGCAGGTCCCTGTGGAGGTCACTGTCAAGGGGGTGGAGTGCTGTGGAACTCACTGTTAAAGAGGCAGGCTGCTGTAGAGGTCAAAGATAAGGGGGTGGGCTGCTGTGGAGGTCCCATTTTAAGGAGACAGGGCACTGTGGGGGGGGGGTCAGTGTTAAGGGGGTCTGTGGAGGTCGCTGTTAAGGGGACGGGGTGCTGTAGATGTCACTGTTATAGTGGATAACGTTGATATCTTTTAACGACGCACACAAACATTAAATTAAATTGATTAAATATATTGCATTTGGAAAGTCTTCAGACCCTTTCACTCTTTTTACATTTTATGTTTTGACTTTGTGCTAAAATTAAAAACAATAAATAAATAAGTTTCCCTCATCAATCAGCACTCAATACCCTGTAATGAAAATTTAAAGACAAAATTTTGCCTGGACATCATTATTCAGTTCCTTTACTATGACACTTGAAATTTAGCTCTGGGGGCCTCCTATTTCTCTTGATAATTTTTTTAATGTTTCTACACCTTGATTGGAGTCCACTTGTGGTAAATTCAGCTGATTGAACATGATTTTGAGAGATAAACCCCTTTCTATATAAGGTTTCACAGCTGACAATGCATTTCAGAGCATAAACCAAACCATGATGAGGAAAGAACTGCCTGCAGAGCTCAGAGACAGGAGTAAGTTGAGAAGAGTACAAAACATTTCTGTGGCACAAACATTTCTGTGGCACTGAAAGTTCCCAAGAGCACAGTAACCTCTATAATCAGGACTCTTCCTAAATCTGGCTTCTACTACCAGTAATCAGGGGAGAAGAGCCTTTGGTAAAAAGGGCAGTACAATCCCAATGGTCACTCTGACTTAGCTCCAAAGATCCTATGTGCAGATGGGAGAAATTCCCAAAATGTCAACCATCACTGCAATATTCCATCAATCTGGGCTTTATGCCCATAAGCCTCTCATCATTAAAAGACACATTAAAGTTTTTCAAAAAGTACCTAAAGCACTGTCAGACTGAAAGAACCGAGATTCTCTGGTCTGAACCTGATCAGAAATAAAGAAAAGCTGAATGGCGCAAAGTTGGGACAAAGGTTTACCTTCCAGCAAGACAATGACCCTAAGCACACAGCCAAGACAACACTGCAGTGATTTAGGAGCCGCTCTGTGAATGTCCTTTAGTGGCCTAGTCAGAGCTCTGGCTTGAATGCAATCAAATATGTCTGGAGAGACCTGAAAATGGTTGTCTACGAACAGTCCCCATTCAGTCTGACAGAACTTGAGAGGATATGCATAGAAGAAAAGCAGAAACTCCCCAAACTAGATACGGTATACAAAACTTCTGACATCATACTCAAGAAGATTCGAGGCTGTAATCGCTGTCGCAGGTGCTTCAACTAAGTACTTAGTAAAAATGTTTCCTTTTCAACAAATTAAGTTTAAGCATTCAGTTTTCACTTTGTGATTATGGGGTACTGAATGGGGTGTTCGTTTGAGTATATAGGAAGTCAATAGGAGAACCCAAGTACCCTCTGCTCTGAAGATGCCTGGTTCATAGGAAAATGTCAGAAATTGATGGAAACACCACCGAAATGGTTCTGGAACAGCATGGGGAGGGTGTCTGGATGCATCTTGTACTCGCAGGTCGCTGCTGGGAACGATGTCTGAATAGTACGCCACTTTTACAGAATGACAATAATACGCACAAAACCGAAGGGAAAAAAATCGATTTTAGAGGAAAAATTGATAGGAAACATTCTTTCCTATATATTTACTTGAATATAAAGTGCAAGTGCTGTCAAAAATGACAAGGACGAGGCACTCTGATACAACCTGTATATCACATAAAGGAGGGCCTCATTCACATTGTGGTGCAATTGTTCAGGTAGTGGGACTCCTACACTCATAAAGCCTATTCACTAAGTGAAAGGGCTGCCAAAAATGACAAGGAACCAGCACTCCAATACACCCTTTGTTACACATAAAGGAGGGCATCATACATAGCCTTGAAAAATTATGATTGATGGCCTGCTGGTGAGCCACAAAAACATTTGGAGCAAGGGCCTGCTGATAAGACCATCTAAAAGATTATTGGCGAGGGCCTTCTGCCGCTTTGGTGACTCTAGATAACCTAGGGACGATCGCATGTCCCCGTGATGGCGACAATAAATTCGGATGTCTGCTCTATCAACTTTCAATGTATGTAGACCATGTGTTACGGGGGAATCATGGTTCAATTCCAGAGTGGGAGCCTGAGAAACAGCTACGGCTACCACATCCAAGCAAGACAGCATGTGCTCAAATGATCTATTAAGTGTAATTAGGTGAGGGCCTGCAGGTGAGCTGACCCTGTAAACAATTTTAGGTGCAGGCCTGCTGGTGAGCTTATCCTATAAAAGATTGTAAGTGAAGGCCTGTTGGTGAGCTAACCCTGTAAAAAATTATATGTGAGCTGACCCTGTAAAAGATTTTAGGTGTGGGCCTGCTGGTGAGATGACCCTATAAAACATTATAAGCAAGGGCCTTCAGGTGAGGTGACCCTGTAAAAAATTATATGCAAGGGCAAGCAGGTGAGCTAACCCTCTAAAAAAATAAAAATGCTTGAGCCTTCAGGTGAGCTCACCCTGTAAAATATTTGAGGTGCGGGCCTGCTGGTGAGCTGACCCTGTAAAAGATTTTATGTGCAAGCCTGATGGTGAGCTGACCCTGAAACGTTTAAAACCTGATGTAGTCCTACTGCAGGAAACTCATTTGGAGGAAAATGTTTTTTCTGACTGCAGAAGCTCTGGGTTGGACAAATATATGGTTCCTCAGCCAAAGATCACAAAGCTGGTGTACTTACATTGCTTCATAAAAATTTTACTGGGAAAATACTATCGGAGGCCCATGATGAGGTTGGTAGATGGCTTAGGCTGGTAATAGAACATGAGGGCTCTCAATATAGTATACACAATGTTTATGCCCCAAATGGAGATAACAAGTCATTTTATGCTCTCCTAGAGAATAGATGGGGGCCCCAATAAGATCATGGGAGGGGATCTTAACACGGTAGCTTCTACCCAGGAAGATCGCAGGAGAGCAGACAGGACAGTAAGTGATCAGAGAATCTCAGATATGGTCCTGCAACCATTCATGTCCTCCACTGGACTACGGGATATCTGGCGCTTATTACACCCGGATGACAGGGAATACACTCATTTTTCACATGCCCATCAGGCATGGTCTCGAATTGACTATTTATTTACCTGTACAAATACAACATGTAGGGTCTTCGCAGCAAAGATACATGAGTTGATTATCTCTGATCACTCACCCATTTCTATATGTTTGCAGAATTCCTACCCAAGGGGAGCGGATTTTATCTGGCGTTTTCCTTCGTTCCTGGCAAAGGATGATAATTTTTAAGACATCCTGCAAGGTTGGGTGTATCAGATGTTTCGATTCATTGGGAAACAGCGAAAACGGTATTGAGAGGGAGGATAATAGGCTACTTTAGTAATTTGCGCAAAGTGGTCTCCAGACAATACCTGGAAGTTAGCACAGCTCTTAGAACAGCTTATTCAAACTTCCTACGACTGGCTACCGCAAGTCATAATGAAGCATGGATAGCGGCTAGGGTTGATTTTGAGTGGTGGGCGGACAGGCGAGATCTGTTCCGCTATGACAATAAAGCGGGTAGAATGTTGGCGAACTTAGCAAGAGGTAAGACACTCCCTACGATATTACATCTCTGAATAGGCTACTTTAGTAATTTGCGCAAAGTGGTCTCCAGACAATACCTGGAAGTTAGCACAGCTCTTACAAACAGCTTATTCAAACTTCCTACGACTGGCTACCACAAGTCATAATGAAGCATGGATAGCGGCTAGGGTTGATTTTGAGTGGTGGGCGGACAGGCGAGATCTGTTCCGCTATGACAATAAAGCGGGTAGAATGTTGGCGAACTTAGCAAGAGGTAAGACACCCCCTACGATATTACATCTCTGAAGGATAATACGGGAGCCATCCATACCAATCCTAAGCAAATAAATAAAATCCTGGGAGAATATTATGCCCGCCTGTATGAGGACAGCCAGAGGGATGGTACAGAGGCCAAATTGCCAACCATAACTACAATACAACAAGAGACTCTAAGTGCAAAGATCCCAGAGGGGGAGATCTTAACTTGTTTAGGACATAGGTCATACAGGTACGCCCTGATGTCCCGGTACTTAAAGACACAGGGCTTACCTGTACGTCCTATGTATTTCCGATCACCACTGGTGATCAGAACCTGGTGACTGCTCAAATCATTAAGCAGGATTCTTGGGTAAATGAGCGGTGGAGTCCCGTGAACCCCCGTGTCGTCAATTCAGACCTGCGGTTTGCGGCTTTTAGATGTTGAGGGCGGCGGGCAGCTGTGCCATCGGATCCCCGTGGGGCTGTAGGGGGGACCCGATGGCATGGAAGGCAGCGCAATGCCTTCCTGAGGCATCGGCGCTGCCTTTCTGTGACGAGCCTGTGAGATCCAGCCCCCTGTATCTAACAGGCCGTATGTATAACTCATACAGCCAATGCATTCCAATACAGAAGTATTGAAATGCATTGTAAAGGATTAGACCCCCAAAAGTTGAAGTCCCAAAGTGGGACAAAATATAAAGTGGAAAAAAAAGTTGAAAAAATAAAGTTTTCCCCCAAAAATTAAGTAAAAATTAAGTAAAAATAAAAAAATGTCATTTCCCCCAAAGAAAGTATTTTTTTTTGTGTAAAAGTTATGGGGAAAAAAAGTTGACATATTAGGTATTGTCGCGTCCGTATCGACCGGCTCAATAAACATATCACATGACCTAACCCCTCAGATGAACAGCGTGAAAAATAAAAAATAAGAACTGTGCTAAATAAACAATTTTTTGTCACCTTACATCACAAAAAGTGTAATAGCAAGCGATCAAAAAGTCATATTCACCCCAAAATAGTGTCAATTAAACCGTCATCTCATGCCACAAAAAATGAGACCCTACCCAAGATAATCGCTCAAAAACTGAAAAAACTATGGCTCTCAGACTATGGAGACAATAAAACATGATTTTTCTTTGTTTAAAAAAGGAAATAACTGTGTAAAACTTACATATATAAAAAAAAAGTATACATATTAGGTATCGCTACGTCCATAATAACATGCTCTATAAAAATATCACATGACCTAACCTCTCAGGTGAATACCGTAAAAAAAAAAAGTGTAAAACCCTAAATAGTGCCAATCAAACTGTCATCTCATCGCGCAAAAAATGAGATCCTACTTAAGATAATCGCCCAAAAACTGAAAAAACTATAGCTCTCAGAATATGGAGACACTAAAACATGATTTTTTTGGTTTAAAAAATGAAATCATTGTGTAAAACTTACATAAATAAAAAAATTGTATACATATTAGGTATCGCCGCGTCCATGACAACCTTGTCTATAAAATACCACATGATCTAACCTGTCAGATGAATGTTGTAAATAACAAAAAATAAAAACTGTGCCAAAACAGCTATTTCTTGTTACCTTGCCTCACAAAAAGTGTAATGTAGAGCAACAAAAAATCATATGTACCCTAAACTAGTACCAACAAAACTGCCACCCTATTCCGTAGGGTGTTAATTGGGGTTAATTTTTTGGAGTTTCTACTTTAAGGGTGCAGCAGGGGGGCTTCAAATGGGACATGGTGTCAAAAAACCAGTCCAGCAAAATCTGCCTTCCAAAAACTGTATGGCATTCCTTTCCTTGTGCGCCCTGCCGTGTGCCCGTACAGGTGTTTAACGACCACATATAGGGTGTTTCTGTAAACTATATAAACAGGGCCATAAATATTGAGTTTTGCTTAGCTGTAAACCCTTGCTTTGTACCAGGAAAAAAAATTATTAAAATGGAAAATCTGCCAAAAAAGTGAAATTTTGAAATTGTATCTCTATTTTCCATTAATTCTTGTGGAACACCTAAAGGGTTAACAAAGTTTGTAAAATCAGTTTTGAATACCTTGAGGGGTGTAGTTTCTAAAATGGGGTCACTTTTTTGGAGTTTCTACTCTAGGGGTGCATCAGGGGAGCTTCAAATGGGACATGCTGTCAAAAAACCAGTCCAGGAAAATCTGCCTTCCAAACCTTATGGCATTCCTTTCCTTCTGCGCCCTGCCGTGTGCCCGTACAGTGGTTTACAACCACATATGGGGTGTTTCTGTAAACTAAAGAATCAGAGCCATAAATATTGAATGTTGTTTGGCTGTTAACCCTTGTTTTATAACTGGAAAAAAAATATTAAAATGGAAAATCTGCCAAAAAAGTAAAATTTTGAAATTGTGTCTCTATTTTCCATTAATTCTTGTGGAACACCTAAAGGGTTAACAACCTTTGTAAAATCAGTTTTGAATACCTTGAGGGGTGTAGTTTCTGGAATGGGGTCATTTTTGGGTGGTTTCTATTATGTAAGCCTCACAAAATGATTTCAGACCTGAAAAAGTCCTTAAAAAGTTGGTTTTTGAAAATTTCAATATTTACTTCTAAACTTCTAAGCCTTGTAACGTCCCCCAAAAATAAAATATCATTCCCAAAATGATCCTAACATGAATTAGACAAATGGGGAATGTAAAGTAATAACTATTTTTTAGGTATTACTATTTATTATAGAAGCAGAGAAATTAAAACTTGGAAATTTGCTAATTTTTCAAGATTTTTGGAAAATTTTGTATTTTTTTATATAAATAAAAATGAATATTTTTTACTCCATTTTTCCAGTGTCATGAAGTACAATCTGTGACGAAACAACTATCTCAGAATGGCCTGGATAAGTCAAAGCGTTTTAAAGTTATCACCACATAAAATGACACTGGTCAGATTTCCAAAAAATGGCCTGGTCCATAAGGTGAAAATGAGCCCGGTCACTAAGGGGTTAAATACGATAAAATCTCTCCACAATGGCAAGGCCCCAGGCCCACATGGGTTTACGGGAGTATTTTACAAACTAATGCAGGAGCGGTTAGTTCCCACCCTAGCAGATTATTACAACCAATTACTCCAGACTGGTTGCTTCCTCAATTACATGAATGTAGCCTATATTAAACTCATATTGAAGCCCAACAAGGATCCTCAGGATCCCATATCTTACCACCCAATCTCATTAATCAACCAGGACATGAAGATCTTAACGAAGATCTTGCCAGATAGACTAGGAATACTATCGTTGATAGGTCCTTCTCAGGTAGGATTCATAAAGGGCCGATCGGCAGTGGCCAAAGTTAGGAAGGTTAGGTTCTGGCTACCCTGGATTGGGTCCGGCACCGCCTTCGTCCAGATACAGCTCCCATTTTGCTAGCTTTGGACGCTGAAAAAGCTTTTGATACTGTCAGATGGGACTGGCTGGGAAAGGTGTTGGACAGATTCCAGATTTTTGGCAACATATGCATCTTCCTAAAAGTTCTTTACACTAACCCAATGGCGACAATACACACAGGAGGCTTTTTGTCTTCCATCTTCCCTCTCCAAAGAGATACCAGACAGGGTTGTCCTTTATCCCCGTTTCTATTTGACTTAGCCTTAGAACCCTTAGCTAGACTCTTGGAGGACTCTGATTTATATTCAGGTATTAGAGTAGGTAAGAAAGAGGTCAAATTAGCATTATTTGCTGATGACCTACTGATATATATGTCAACTCCTCAGCAGCATTTGGGCCCATTGGTAGATCAACTCAAACGTTTTGGCCTTCTCTCAGGATATAGCATAAACTCCTCCAAGAGTGAAATTTTGGAGCTCCATGCCAAAAACCCTCCTAGACTATGGCTATCGAGTGGTTTCATTCATTCTACAGTTAAACAACATATAACGTACCTGGGGTTAAGGATTGGTAGGCAAAATGATGAGTTTCTCCAAACTATTGTACCCCCTTCAAACTCTCCCAATCTTGCGAAAACATGCCGACGTTAGCATCTTGAACAAGGCTTTCACTAGATTCATATGGGCAGGTAACCGTCCCCGGATCTCTTTGCAAAACTAATGCTCTGGAAGGTGAAAGGTGGAGTAAAGTTCTCAAATATCAGGAGATATAACTTAACCTGCCTAATGAGGCACATCATTTCTCCAACAGAGAGTTGGAACACAATCTGGTGAATCCCTGGGATTTGGTATCTTGCCTACATTCCAACCTAGTAGGGCTTCCCCCGGTAATCAAGAATTCAATTTTGATAAGAGACACGATAGCGGCTTGGAAAGCGATCAGGAAGTCGTTTGGACTATCTCGTTCGTTATCTAAAAGGATGCTATTGTGGAACCATCCGGAATTTCCCCAGGAGAGGCACGCAAGTTTCACCAGAAACTGGATATCCAGAAGAATAGTTAGAGTGGAACATCTGATGCACATGGGGGAAAAAACAATGGTTGTCTCCCAGAGAACTGAAGGAAAAATATCAGCTACCGGACTCCCACTTTTTGCATATTATGCAGGTTCTGGGATTCTGCAGACATAAGGTGCGGGACTTGTCAAAGGAGGCAACTTCAACCTCTTTTGATGATATATTAGGGCACTCTTACCCATTTGTCACGCTCTCAGATCTATATAGGGTATTGTCTGGGAATTTCACAAAAGTAAAACCATCTAGACTTTTTAAGAAATGGTAAAGTATTACAATGGATGCTGAGATTGGGGAGAAAATCTTGGATGGCTGGTCCAAGATTTGTCAACGTGTCATCAATAAAAGATGGCGGGAAAGATATTTCAAAATGATGCACAATACCATTTATGGTTTCAACTTCCAAGCTTCTCCCAGATTCCCGAATCGCATCACCCATTGTCCTAAATTTAAAACACCGGCCACAGACTTCTGGCATGGCATATGGACATGCCCTCAGGTTTCTAAATTATGGGAGACAGTAGATCTATATATTAAATTATATTGTTCAGTGGATCTTGCCTTGGAACCCCAATCATTGCTGCTCCATTAAATTTGCTTGCCCACGGACCAATCTGTTGGCCAAAGGAAGGTTCCTCGCTTTATTCACTCCATACTACTGGTGGCAAAAAGAGTTGTATTGCATAATTGGCTTTCTGGTAGCATGCCAGGGATGTCCGTGGTGATCTCAGAGCTGAAACTACTACTGCGATATGAAAGGATTGAGGCAGAAAGGCATAAAGAAAGCTCCGCCTCCAAATTCTTTGGGAAATGGAAAAATGTCCTCCATACACATTTTAGCCCTGCTGACATATACGATTTGGTCAAGCCGTTTCAATATACCTCCTGGTATCTTACCTCCTCTCTTAGAGGCACCTTGGGTGTGCTTTAGGTAAAACCTCACTTACCCCCATGTGATGTCTTTCCTTCCCTTTATTTACTAACCCCCAAAATGTTTACTGGCATTTAAATATTGTATTGTTGTTGTATCATTTATGAATCTTCAATGAGGATGAGTCCTCAATACTGTGAAATGCTCAGAGTTTGTATTGCATACTTTCTCGGGCACATGCTATTTAAGTAAATACTATGATATTGATTTGCCTTCAATGAATAGAATTGAAAAAAACAAAAACATTATTTGTATATACATGATCAGTAGACTAAGGCCTCATGCACACGACAGTATTTTTTCACGGTCCGCAAAAACGGGGTCCGTAGGCCCGTGATCCGTGACCGTTTTTTCGTCCGTGGGTCTTCCTTGATTTTTGGAGGATCCACGGACATGAAAAAAAAGTCGTTTTGGTGTCCGCCTGGCCGTGCTGAGCCAAACGGATCTGTCCTGAATTACAATGCAAGTCAATGGGGACGGATCCGTTTGACGTTGACACAATATGGTGCCATTTCAAACGGATCCGTCCCCATTGACTTTCAATGTAAAGTCTTGAGTTCTTTTATACCATCGGATTGGAGTTTTCTCCAATCCAATGGTATATTTTAACTTGAAGCGTCCCCATCACCATGGGAACGCCTCTATGTTAGAATATACTGTCGGATATGAGCTACATCGTGAAACTCAGATCCGACAGTATATTCTAACACAGAGGCGTTCCCATGGTGATGGGGACGCTTCAGGTTAGAATATACAAAAAAACTGTGTACATGACTGCCCCCTGGCTGCTGGCTGTTGCGATCTCTGTGTCCAGCCGGGAGCTCCTCCTACAGGTAAGTGACAGGTCTGTGCGGCACATTGCTGTCACTTACCAGTAGGAGGAGCTCCCGGCCGGACGCAGACATCGCAGCAGCCAGCAGGTAAGTATGAATCTTCTACTATTGCTAAGGCTAAGTAACCATGGCAACCAGGACTGCAGTAGCGTCCTCGTTGCCATGGTTACCGATCGGAGCCCCAGCGATTAAACTGGGACTCCGATCGGAACTCCGCTGCCACCAATGATCTGGGGGGGGGGGGGAGGCCGCACACTGCCACCAATGTATTAAAAGAATAGAGGGAGGAAGGGGGGGGCGCACACTGCCACCAATGTATTAAAACAATAGAGGGAGGAAGGGGGGGGGGCGCACACTGCCACCAATGTATTAAAACAATAGAGGGAGGAGGGAGGGCAGGGGGGATGCACACTGCTACCAATGTTAATGCAATAGAGTGAGGGAGGGGGGGGCCGCACACTGTGCCACCAATGCTATTATTACAATAGAGGGAGGGGGGGCGCACACTGTGCCACCAATGTTATTAATGCAATAGAGGGACGGAGGGGGGGCCGCACTGGCCACCAATGAAATTTAAACTGGGGAGGGAGGGGGGTCTGCCCCCTGCTGCCTGGCAGCCCGGATCTCTTACAGGGGGCTATGATAGCACAATTAACCCCTTCAGGTGCAGCACCTGAGGGGTTAATTGTACGGATCACGGCCCCCTGTAAGAGATCGGGTGCTGCCAGGCAGCAGGGGGCAGTCATGTACACAGTTCGTTGTATATTCTAACTAGAAGCGTCCTCATCACCATGGGAACGCCTCTGTGTTAGAATATACTGTCGGATCTGAGTTTTCACAAAGTGAAAACTCAGCTATGAAAAAGCTTTTATGCAGACGGATCTTCGGATCCGTCTGTATGAAAGTAGCCTACGGCCACGGATCACGGACACGGATGCCAATAGGACAGGTCATATTTTTTTGACGGACATGATACACTTATCACGGTCTCGGCTGCAAAACGGAGCATTTTCCGATTTTTCCACGGACCCATTGAAAGTCAATGGGTCCGCGAAAAAAAACGGAAAACGGCACAACGGCCACGGATGCACACAACGGTTGTGTGCATGAGGCCTAATACACAGGGTAGTACAGAAAATTATATGTGAGTGATAACATGATATTAGGCCTTAATCATATGTTTTTGCTTATTCTTTCTCTACACAGTTAAAAAAAAAATTGGCGGGTTGTTTAATTTAATTAAACCAGCATATAAGTGATCACTACACCAACACACAGGGTAGTGCACCAAATTATCTGTGAGTGATAATGAATTTTGGCCTAAATCCATTTCCCTTCATTTGTATCTCCACCGGGTGCCAATTTTTTGGGGGCTGTTGAATATATTCAAACCAGCATAGTGATCACTACACCAATACACAAGGTAACACAAAATTATCTGTGAGGCACAAAAATGTCAGGGTTATAGCAGGGTTCCAAACAAAAGACCCAGAGCCAGAATGTGGGTAGAAGCAGCACCATCTATTCAGCCAGTAGGTGCAGAAAGTTGGATTCTGAAAGGTGCAACATTATTTTTGAGGAGAAATAGGTGAGATTGTGGATTGGATGGCTCAGTGCTCTCAGTTGCAGCAGGATGACGTGGAGGTGAGTCTGACACCGTGCCATAGAGCATAGTTCCCTTACAGGTGAAAAGACAACCAGTTGAAGGCTTCATGGACTCTGGAGCCTTCATCACTCTGGTAGAACCTTATGTGGTCACCTTGGATAAAATAATCCCAGGACAGACAGCAAGGATTGTGTTGGCTAAAGGAGAAAGACGTGAAGTGCTGACTATCTCCATATATTGACTAAAATGCTGCTCCACGGGTCTACGTCTATCACACCACAGCTGCCTATAGTATCTTTGGGCAACCTTGCCTGCCACTGGCTACATGGCACCACCACAAGGGCCTTTCACAGCAATGCAGAGGGACTATTGTGACAATACTCCAAGGTGCTGACAATTAGTGATGAACGATTTGCAAATGCAAACGCGTGTTCGCGATCGCAGCTTGCCCCATTCACTTTAATGGCAGGCGAACCTGAAAAACCTTCAGGTCATATTTGCAGCCACCAAATACTTACTAGAAGTGCACAAATAGTCCCACAACTTGGACAGTGACATACCAGAGGGGGATCACTGGCAAAAATTACTGCGAAAAATATGTATTTTAATCAGGGGCCATTTTTATGCGTCTTAAAGGGAAACTCTCAAAAATGTGCCCTGCTGGAGTCTAGAAATGTTTTATTTCCTATCGGTTTGATGTATACAAATGTGAAGCACTCCACGTTTTTGTATCCTGCAGAGTTCATTAAAAAAATGCGTACGCTAACGTAATTTTTTTTTTCTACCATGGTACTGTAAGGTGAACGGACGCCACTGTACGGCATCAGGCATCTGTTAACGCATACATTTTTGGTATGCATTAAATGGATGGCAAAAATAGGAATCCAGCCCTAGTGTCAGAATAAGCACCAGTATACAGCAGAGCAGCGTGGCGGAGAGGGAAGGCCCCCATGTACTGACAGAGCGCTACCTGGTCCTGGTGGTAAGGGATAAGAAGTGTTTCCCAAGGATCATTTTCTACTGGGAAATACAGGGCACAGTATAATACACTAGAATCTATATAATATAAAGATATTAGCCCTACCCCCGAATAATAATACAATTAGGTGGTCATTTATTATATAGAAATATGTCTATGTTAAGTGTATTTCTGACACAGATTGTGACGCAAAGGTCCTTAGCACCGAAATCTGCATATTTTTCCTGCTCATGCTAGGGATGGCGTGGGCAGGTAAATTGATACAGTTATGGCCATCCAGTTATTGGATACCACCGCCATACATTGACCGCATAACACCTTTGTACAGTGACCGGATAACAACGCCATACCGTGACCGGCTAAAAGGGTATAAGAGGGCACAGTACAGGGAATGACTAGGGCACTGCACAGGGTGTGGTAAGAGGGCACAATGCAGAGTATAAGGGGGCACAGTAGGGGGTGAGGGGCACAGTACAGGGTGGGGGGCACAGTCACATAACCCTGTGACATTAGAAGGTCCTTATGGTGAATGCGATTCATAAGCCACCATAATGAGGGGCAGAGGTGTGAGACAGGGGTTTGATTATGTGGCTAGAGATAAAAACGTAACTGTCGTCCAGTACAGGCACCAAAAATTTGCCAATAAGCATTTATCTGACAACAAAGAACTTTGGATTCTGTGGCTGGAGGTACATTAGGCGGTCACAGGATAAAAACGTAACTGTCGTCCAGTACAGGCCCCAAAAATTAGCCAATAGGCATTCACCTGACAGCACATAACTTTGGATTCTGTGGCTGGAGGTGCATTAGGTGGTCACAGAATGAATATGTAACTGTCGGCCAGTACAGTCCACAAAAATTAGGCATTCACCTGACATAAGGCAAGGACCATTCTTTGTTCTCGGTGAAGGCCGGATATGTGTGGGCTGGCATGAGGAAATTCAATTACACATGGTCATCACAGGTGTTGAGTTCCTCCAAGATCAATGCCTCATTCATTTAAAAAAATGTGAGGTAGTCCACATTGTCGTGAGCTAGGCGAGTGCGCTTATGGGTTATAATCCCCCCTGCTGCACTGAACGTCATTTCAGACAGGACACTCGACGAGGGGCAAGCCAAGAGTTCCATGGCGAATTGTGCCAGCTCTGGCCACAGGTCAAGCCTGCACACCTAGTAGTCAAGGTGTTCCTCGCTTCTCAGAGCATCCACATCGGCTGTTAACCCGATGTAGTCGGACACCTGTAGGTCTAGGCGTTCCCTGAGGCTGGATCAGGAGGGCGGCTGTCGATGGGTTGACTTCAAGAATGATCTCATATCTGAAGTGACCAACACATCTTCAAACCACCCTCTTTTTCCAGGTGTGGTATGGTGGGTACCCGCACCTGTTTCATTGAGGGTGGAAATTCCTCTGCCAGTGCCTGCAACAGCAGAATGCAGCATCTCTCGCAGCAAGGTCTGCAAATGCTGCATTCTGACAGCCCTCTGTGATGCTGGTAAAATGTCCGCCATTTTGTGTTTGTACTCAGGGTCTAAGTACGTTGCCATCCAGTACAGGTCCTTGACCTTTATGCTTTTTATACGGGGGTCCCTCTTCAAACACTGGAGCATGAAGGCCCCCATTTGCACTAAATTGGAAGCGGAGGAGCACCCTGGCTCCTGCTCATCACCCAGGAGAATGTCGTCCTCGGTCTCCACCCCCAGCCACGGACAACACCAGGGATCCCTGAAAAGTTTAAAGCCTGCTCTTCTTGCCCCTCCTCTCCCCAGCCACCATCCTCCTCTGACTCCTCTTCAGTCTCCTGCTGACTTGTCTCAGATGGAGTAGCCCCCCCCCCCCCCCCCCCCGGGAATTCATTCAGCATTGTGACATTCTCATCTTCCAGCTCCTTCTCCTTGACGGCTTGATCAATGACACAACGCAATGCACGCTCCAGAAAGAAGGCGTAAGGTACGATGTCAGTGATGGCGCCCTGGCTGCGACTGACCAGTTTGGTGACCAGTGATGAGCAGCCACTGGTGTGGTCCAAAAAAAAAAAATACCCAGAACATGTCCTCCCGCAGAGTTCGTACAGTTAGTTGTTAATGGCACATTTCTGCTGGAGCAGCCTATCAAGCTTATACAAGGTGGGGTTCCAGCGTGTCGGGCAGTCACAAATCAGACGTCTGACGGGCAGGTGGTAATGCCGCTGAACTTCAGCAAGGCGAGCCATGGCTGTGTAAGATCTTCTACAATGGGCAGAGATTTTCTTGGCCTGCTGCAAGACATCCTGGACCCCGGGGTATTTGTCAACGAATTGCTGCACTACTAAGTTCAGTACGTGTGCCATGCACAGCACGTGTGTCATTTTGCCCTGTTTCAGCGCGCACAACATATTGGCACTGTTGTCGCACACCACTTTAGCACTGTGTCCGCAGAGCTGAAAGGAGTGCAGGACCAGTGTGGCTCTTGACTTCCAGACACAACAACTGTAGCACAGCATGGCAACGTCTCACCTGGCACGTCAAATAGGTTATGGGGAGCTTGGGGGGTGCAGTGGAAGAGGCGGTAGCAGTGGTAAAGGAGGAGTCAGCCGAGGAGGAGACGGAGGATGGAGTAGGAGGAAGAGAAGAAGAGGCAGGCCTGCATGCAATTCGTGGCTGTAACACCAAATCCACATGGGTGCAGCGGGTGACATGCTTGACGGCCGTCAGAACGTTCACCCAGTGGGCAGTAAAAGTTATGTACCTTCCCTGCCCGTGTTTGCTAGGACAAATGTCTGTGGTCAGATGTATCTTGGCACCAACACTGTGTGCCAGAGATATATTATCTTGCCGCTGAACGTGGCAATATATTTTAGGGATGCCCTTCTGGGAGAAATATTTCCTTCCGGGGAGCTTCCCTTGCGGTGTGGCAATGGCCACAAATTTTCTAAAGGGTTCAGAGTCCACCAATTTATATGGCAGTAGTTGGCTGGCTAGCAGTTCTGACAAGGAGGAGAAGGAGAAGAGGCAGGACGTGGAGCGCCGGGAGTGTGGCTTTGTGAGTTCTGATGACGTTGCTCCCACTGGGCACAGTGATGGAAGGCCCTTTTAAGTCGGTTATCCCTAGGTGAGTGTTGGGCTTACCGTGACTACAGCACAGGCTGCAGATGGCAACACTATTATCAGCAGCTGACACGTTAAAAAAGGCCCACACTGTGGAGCCATGGGCTGGCGTAGTTGGAGCGCAAGATGTGACCATGCATGGTGGATGGCTTGCTCCAGATATATTTGCAGTCTGCTTTTTGCCTCCTGTGCACTGCGAGTTCTGCCTGCTTCTCCTTCTTCTCCTCCCTATCTGCTGCTCCTCTTCCTCTCTTGTGGGCACCCAGGTGATGTCCATCATTGTCACCTTCACCACCACTGATATTAGAGATCTCAGAGAAGGCAGCAACAGCAGGGACCACCCTCCTTGGGTTGATCTGGTTACTGTCGTCAGACCACTGGGTGGTGCCAAGAATGGCTGTGCATCGGTAAGGTCTGAGAACGGATGGGAAAATAATTATTCTGACTCGAGTGGAGGGGCTATGGTGGTGCTGGTGGTGGTGTCTTTGGGGGTGCGCACAGCAGAGAGTAAGGAGGGTGCAGATACAGAGGATGAGGTGGGTGCAGAAGCGGAAGGCTAAGTGGCTCGCTCAACCAACTCTGGTGTGCCCTTTGTAGTTATTGCACACGCATTCTCCAACTTCACTCTTAGGCTCCGGCCTGGTGCACCTGCCCAACCCCTACCATCCCTGTGGAATGGTCTTCCTCTGCCTGTCATTTTCTAAATCACCCTCTGCCTAAGTCCGTAGAGAAGAGCAGTATTTGTGGAAGCAGGTGTATCGCAGCCCTCAATCATTATTTGGTGGAAGAAGGTATACAGCAATAGCACCCCTCAATCAGTATTTTGTGGAAGAAGGTATATTGCACCCCTCAATCAGTATTTGGCGGAAACAGGAATATAGCACCCCTCAATCAGTATTTGGCAGAAAGATGTATATGGCGGCCCTCAATCAGTATTTTATGGAAGCAGTTGTATCGCAGCACTCAATCAGTATTTGGTGGAAGAAGGTCTATAACAATAGTACCCCTCAATAAGTAATTTGTGGAAGAACGTATATAGCACCCCTCAATCAGTATTTGGCGGAAACAGCTATATAAAACCCATCAATCAGTATTTGGCAGAAAAAGGTATATAGCACGCCTCAAT
Organism: Bufo gargarizans; assembly: GCF_014858855.1. Classification (NCBI taxonomy): domain Eukaryota; kingdom Metazoa; phylum Chordata; class Amphibia; order Anura; family Bufonidae; genus Bufo; species Bufo gargarizans. The sequence continues at coordinate 163,407,564 of NC_058084.1, forward strand.
CAGTATTTGGCGGAAAAGGTATATGGCACCCCTCAATCAGTATTTTGTGGAAGCAGGTATATCGCAGCCCTCAATCAGTATTTGGTGGAAGAAGGTATATAGCACCCTTCATTCCGAATTTGGCGGAAACTGGTATATAGCACACCTCAATCAGTATTTGGTGGAAACAGGTATATAGCACCCCTCAATCAGTATTTGGCGGAAGAAGGGATATGGCACCCCTCAATCAGTATTTGCCAGAAACAGGTATATAGCCCCCCTCAATCAGAATTTTGTGAAAGAACGTATACGGATATGCCACTGACTATACTAGCTAGTCATACAAGCAGATATTAAAAGCTGAGAGTTTCTCCAATATATTCCTGTCAGAAACACATCGGAGCCCATCATGCACCGCGTCACGGTCTCTCAGCATGGCAAGTGTCCTACCACTACGCTAACTATGGTGTGAACACGGTCTGAAGGTGATGAAATCCAGCTCACAGCCGAACTTCCACACAACCGCATAGCAGAACAACTAATGCAATGTGAATAAAGCAAGACTGTAAGCCACACCCATATCAGACCGTGTGATGGAGGTCACCAGGTGCAAAAGAATGCTTAAATGCCAGGTAAAGGCACATTCAATACATGTAAAACAAAATCACAGTAATATAGTGGCAAATATTGGAGAACTGCTCAAACCCCAAACACTGTAGCGTATTTCTCATTAGGAGAGCAGTCCCACCACATGTGGACTGCAGCACACGACCATCCCCAGCAAAAAAATGTGTACAATGGAGGATGCCGGCGCGGTCCACATGCACTACAAAGGCATCCTACACAAAACAGAGCATTGTGCGGATGAAAATATAATTATATAAATCACAGAAAAAATGCACCAAACGGATATGCCACTGACTATACTAGCTAGTCACACAAGCAGATATTAAAAGCTGAGACTTTTGCCAATATATTCCTGTCAGGAACATATCGGAGCCCATCATGCACCACGTCACGGTCTCTCTGCATGGCAAGGGTCCTACCACTATGCTAACTATGGTGTGAACACGGTCTGGGGATGGTCGTTTGCTGCATTCCACATGCAGTGGGACTGCTCCGCCAATGAGAAACACGCTACAGTGTTTGGGGCAAGGTATATATTACTCCTCAATCAGTATTTGGCAGAAACAGGTATATGGCACCCCTCAATCGGTATTTTGTGAAAGCAAGTGTATCGCAGCCCTCAATCAGTATTTGGTGGAAGAAGGTTTATAGCAATAGCGCCCCTCAATCAGTATTTAGTGGAAGAAGGTATATGGCACCCCTCAATCAGTATTTGGTGGAAACAGGTATATAGCACACCTCAATCAGTATTTGGCGGAAACAGGTATGTGGCACCTCTCAATCAGTATTTAGTGGAAGGAGGGATATGGCACCCCTCAATCAGTATTTGGCAGAAATAGGTATATAGCACCCCTCAATCAGTATTTGGCGGAAACAGGTATATGGCACCCCTCAATCAGTATTTTGTGGAGGCAGCTGTATCGCAGCCCTCAATCAGTATTTGGTGGAAGAAGGTATATAGCAAGAGCACCCCTCAATCAGTATTTTGTGGAATAAGGTATAGGGCACCCCCCAGTTAGTATTTGTCGGAAACTGGTATATAGCACACCTCAATCAGTATTTGGTGGAAACAGTTATATAGTACCCTTCAATCTGTATTTGGCGGGAACAGGTATATAGCACCCCTCAATCAGTATTTGTTGGAAACTGGTATATAGCACTCCTCAATCAGTATTTGGCAGAAACAGGTATATAGCACCTCTCAATCGGGATTTATGGAAGAAGGTATATTGCAGCGCTCAAGCATTTTTTTTTTTTGGTGCAACAGGTATATCACACCCATTGCAATTAGTTACTCCAATATTGTTTGCCCCTCTATCTAGCTGCGGTATCACAGCAGAACCGCACATAACTGCTGCACGTACAGATTGGAAAAAAAAAGACGAATATTCTAAATAATGAATATATTCCCTATATTGCTATATATTTGTTTTTTAGAATATTCATCATTTTATTTTCCATATGAAAACATGATTCCTTCCTGCTTGTAGCCTCATGACTCATTGACCCACAAGAAATAAGCAGGGAGTATTCATGTTTTCAGATGTTAAAACATGACGAATATCCGATATAGGAAATATATAGCACTATATTCGTAATATTCGCAAATTTACGAAGTTGCTATAGTCACGATTAATATTCGCTATTCGAATATTCATGCTCAACACTATCCATCATGCCACTGCCACCATCACGCTACTATCCTCAACTCTGCTGCCCGACTAATCCACCTCTCACCCTATTACTCCTCTGCCTCTCCCCTCTGCCATTCCCTTCACTGGCTCCCCATTGCCCAACGAATTCACTTCAAAGTACTAACAAATACATACAAGGCCGTCCATTACCTGTCCCCTCCCTACATCTCTGAGCTACTTTCCCGATACATCCCCACACGCACTCTCCGATCCTCACAAGACCTCCTTCTCTTCTCTCTTCTTATCGCCTCTTCCCACAATCGACTCCAAGATTTCTCCCATGCATGCCCCATACTCTGGAACTCGCTACCCCAACCTATCAGACTCTCACCTACAGTGGAATACTTCAAAAGAAACCTGAAAACCCACCTCTTCAGACAAGCCTACAACCAGTGACCCTGCTGCCTCTATACCGCCATGACAAACTTAACCCGCACCTACTGTGTCCTTCTCCCATACCATGTAGATTGTAAGCCCTCACGGGCAGGTCCCTTTCACCTTCTGCACCAGTTTGCAACTCATCTTGTTTATGATTAGTGCAATTGTCTGTATTATGTATGTGCACCCCTTATCATATGTACAGCGCTATGGAATGAATGGCGCTTTAATAATAAATAATAATAATAATAATAATAATAATAATAATAATACTGCTGCGGCCTACCAATCATCGTGTTCTGTACAGCTGCTGCTGCCTCCATATTGCCACCGCCATTATGCCACTGCTGTGGCCTGCCAACCATCATGTACTATACGGCTGCTGGTGCCTCCATCATGCCACTGCTGCGGCCTGCGACCATCATCTTCCTTAAGGCTGCTGCTGCCTCCATCATGATGCTGCCTGCCTGCCAACATGTACAATATGGCTGCTGAAGCTGCTGCTGTCTCAGCTGCTGCTGCTCCTCACTGCCAATCCCCTACTGCCCCCACTATTAACGCAAAGAATCTGCTACTACTACCACCATTACCGATACTACTATTACTATTATTACTACTATCCATAGACAGCCCACCTACTGCTTAGTATGTTTCATACTGTGCTGCTTCTGCTGTCACTACTATTGCGGTCGCATGCCACTATACTGTGCTCTTTCCATAGCCACACTGCACTACTGCATCTCTCAATTAAAAGGGAGAATTTTTTTAGGCTCGTTCACAGCAAGACACTTTTTCTCCTGCCAATCAATACTTGTGTGTGTGTGTGTCGTATGGGAAGGCATTCAGGCCCCATACATTTTTGGACACTTAGTCCCCCAAGCCACAAATTTTTTTTTATCCCATAACTCCATGTGTGTTTAAACATCATCTGCCCCCTCACATTTCTCCAAGCTCTGGAATGCAATGACAGCAATAGTAAATGATGCCTGAGTAACACTGACATACATAGCTATGGGTAAACATTGACCAAAAAAATGGCAAAATGGCAAATTTGGAATTTTTGGTCACTTTACCTCCCACAACAAATACAAAGTGATAAAAAAAATCTTACACACGCTAGAATGGTATCAATGAAAGGTACAGAACGCCCCTCAAAAAATTAGCCCTCACAAAGCTCTGTACAAATAACTACAAAAAAGTTATAGGGGTCAGAATATGGTGATAAAAAGAAAAAAACATTCCGACTAGTAACAATTAAAAATAAGGATGAGTGTACCAAACTTTCCTATTATTCGGACAGCAGACTAACCCAAATCTTTCTGGGTTTGTTTTGGACAATCCATTAAAATGGTGCCCTTTTAGTGCACATGTTGACAGGAAAAAACACTAGGAAGGAAGAAGAACAGTTCTCACATGACCCTAAGAGGAAGTGGGGGGGAGTGCTTGCCCTGATTGTCTCCCAGGCTGAAAAACATCCTGGATGATCCAATCAGTACCGCAGCAGGCAAGGAGGTACCCGAGCAGAACAACCAGAACACCATTCTGTGCTGGGCTTTGAGAGAGGGTGGTTGTGTGTGATGGTGTCTACCAGGTAAATGATCTTAGGGAGTCAGGGACAGTGAAAAATAAATCAGGGACAGGCAGAAATCAATCAAGCTTATTGCCAGAGACAGTGAAGGAAAAGTCTAGGATTCTAAAATAGAATTGTGTGTGTTGAGCTCATTAGAGAAAAGCAGGGCAGCTGACAGACAGGGAGAGAGGAGACAGGACCTCTGGTTCTGCCTGCTATCAGAAGTGCAGATGCAACTCAAAAGCAACTACTTGCAAGCAAATAGTTTCATTTCTCCCCCCATTCTTGCAGAAATCCTTTTTTGGGGGGTTCAATATAACTAAGATATACACTCACCTAAAGAATTATTAGGAACACCAGTTCTATTTCTCATTAATGTGATTATCTAGTCAACCAATCACATGACAATTGCTTCAATGCATGTAGGGTTGTGGTCCTGGTCAAGACAATCTCCTGAACTCCAAACTGAATGTCAGAATGGGAAAGAAAGGTGGGCTACAACAGCAGAAGACCCCACCGGGTACCACTCATCTCCACTACAAATAGGAAAAAGAGGCTACAATTTGCACGAGCTCACCAAAATTGGACTGTTGAAAACTGGAAAAATGTTGCCTGGTCTGATGAGTCTCGATTTCTGTTGAGACATTCAAATAGTAAAGGCCGAATTTGGCGTAAACAGAATGAGAACATGTATCCATCATGCCTTGTTACCACTGTGCAGGCTGGTGGTGTAATGGTGTGGGGGATGTTTTCTGGGCACACTTTAGGCCCCTTAGTGCCAATTGGCCATCGTTTAAATGCCACGGGCTACCTGAGCATTGTTTCTGACCATGTCCATCCCTTCATGACCACCATGTAACCATACTCTGATGGCTACTTCCAGCAGGATAATGCACCATGTCACAAAGCTTGAATCATTTTAAATTGGTTTCTTGAACATGACAATGAGTTCACTGTACTAAAATGGCCCCCACAGTCACCAGATCTCAACCCAATAGAGCATCTTTGGGATGTGGTGGAACGGGAGCTTTGTGCCCTGGATGTGCATCCCTAAAATCTCCATCAACTGCAAGATGCTATCCTATCAATATGGGACAACATTTCTAAAGAATGCTATCAGCACCTTGTTGAATCAATGCCACGTAGAAATAAGGCAGTTCTGAAGGCAAAAGGGGGTCCAACACCGTATTAGTATGGTGTTCCTAATAATTCTTTAGGTGAGTGTATAATATATATATATATAGCAGGCAGACCTCTTGTTTTGCCTGCTATCAGAAGTGCAGATGCAACTCAAAAGCAACTACTTGCAAGCAAATAGTTTCATTTCTCCCACCATTCTCGCAGAAATCCTATATATATATTTTCAATTTCCACATGGTCAAAATTATTATATATATTTTTTTGGTGAGGGGGGTCATTCAATATAATTAAGCAGCATAAATATGTGATTATTGCAGCAATGCCCACGATATATTAGCAATTTACCTATGAGTGTTAAGCTGAAATTAAGCACCAAGCCTCAATCCTCCTTTGACTTATATCCAGTTTCCACATGGTTGGATTTATTTTTATTTTTTTGGATTGTTAAATGTTATTAAACCTGCATAGTGTGCATATGAGATTACTCCAAGACACAAGGTAGGGTAGCAATTTACCTTTGAGTGATTACGAAAAACTGAGCATCAGGCCTCAATTGTCCGTTTCCATGTATTCTATTCTATTGGTTGGTATGTAAATGTTTTTTGGGACTTGTTCAATTTAACTGACCCACTCAGAGCCCTGACTGCAACCCCACTGAACACCATTGGGATGAACTAGAATTAAAATTGCCAGCCAGGTTCTGTCACGGGGTAGCGTCACGGGTATAAAGATAGAGCGGAGGTGCACCCCCTGAGCTGCCACACTGTCCCTACCTACTTGCACCACCCGCCCTAGGTGAAGGGGTGCAACTGCGCGACAGTCCCTGACCTGAGTAAGTGCAAGCAGAGAGATAGAGACAGCAGGGAAGTGGACAGCCAATGAGAGGTAGCACTCTAGCGGACAGAGAGGTGGAACAAGCAAGGTACCACCAAAAATGGAAGGGGGAGGCGGGTCAACTAGCCGGGGTCAGTCCAGGAGGTCACGTCAGTACAAGGGAAGAGGCAAAGACAAAATCCGAAAGCAAGCTGAGGTCAAAATCTGAGAGGTAGCGTCAAGGTTCAGAGAGCAGGCAGAAGAGGTGTCAGGAAGCAGATTGTGGGTCAAACCCAAAGGTAAGCTAAATAACAATAATAATACACATCCTAAGGGACCAAAATCACAGGCAACCTGTAGCCAGCAGGTTGCCTGTATTTATAGTGGGGAGTGAGGGTCATGTGACGTGGCCAGCGTCACATGACCGACAGACAAGTCGAGCACCGGGTGATCAGATAGGTGCTCAAAGCAGACCTAGGAGCAGGGAGCCTCCCAGCTAGCAAAGCCGCCCTGGAAACGAGGCCGAACACAGATCCTCGCTCCCCAAGCTAAGCAGCAGGTCCAACGTCAGTGTCTGACAAATGCTCTTATGGATAAATGGTCAAAAAATCCTACAGACATACTTCAAAATCTTGTAGAAAACCTGCCCAGAATAGTGGAAGATGTTTTTAGCTGCAAAAGGGGGACAGACTGTACTGTAGATACCTTTGGAGTTAAATGGGATGTTTGCCTTAAAAGCTGCTGTAAGTGTAAAGTGTTGGTGTCCCAATACTTTTGTCCTTTTTTGTTTTGTGTTTATATCTGTCTATATATTTATATATAATTTCCCAATAAAATAAGTGTCTGATGTATTTCTCATAGCACAGTCCTTTGGTTTAAGTAGATTGAATCTGATTCTGGAAAACCATATATAATACATAAGTTAAAATCTTGTTATATAAACTTTAAAAATAATATTTCATAAAAAATACTGGTCTAATATACTTGTAAAATAACTGCATGCCAGGTAATCCCATTATTTTTAGGGCACCATTTATCCTTTGTCATCCTGCTCAATCTGACACCCAGCTGACATAACAATCACTGCTAGTAACTGCGATGGCAGCGGCCCGATGGTTGCCATAGCAACATGACACCTTGTAAAACTGATAGTATTTTACTTTGCAATGCAAGAGCATTGTAAAGTATAATACAGCCATCAGCCCCACTGGATCTTGAAGAAAAAAAATAAAAAATAAAAAACTTGTGAAATTGCTGGAGGTTTTTTGCCACACCTCCCCAAAAAAGTAATAAAAATCAAGTCATACGCATTCCAAATATGATACCAATGAAAACTACAGCCCATCCTGCAAAAAATATGCCCTCATAAAGCTATGTTGATAAATAAATGAGATATGGGTCTTAGATTTTGGTGATGCCCAAAAAAAACAACTGTTTAACAAAAGGTGATTTTATTATATAAAAGTGGTAGAACATGAAAAAACAATAAACATTTGGTGTCGCCACAACCGTATCAACCCACAGGATAAAATGATAATATCAAATATACCACATGGAGAACCACATAAAAAAAAAATATATAAAACACTTTACCTACCAAAAAATGGAATATAAAACCATCACAAAAAGTCTTATAGCCTCAAAAATTTTACCAGTATAAATTACAGCCTGTCTTGCAAAAAAACAAGCTCTAACATAGTTACATTGAAGGAAAAAATCTAAAAGTTATGTGTCTTTGATTTGGTGATGCAAAAAAAAATACACTGGCAGATTTGCAATATTAGCCCACTTCACCTCATAAAAAATTAAATTAAAAGCAATCAAAAAGTCATATGCACCCAAAAATTGTACCATTAAAAACTACAGCCCATCCCACAAAAAATGTGCCCCCACTCAGCTCAGTCAGCAAAAAATAAAAAAGCTATGGGCCATAAAATCTATTTCCGCAAATTCCATGTTAGAAAATGCAGATTCCGTTCCATTGCTTTTAAATTCTGCCATCTGATCATACAGCAGTTTATGACCACATATGGGGTGTTGCCGTATTCAGGATAAAATGGGTAACAAATTATAGTGTGCATTTTCTCCTTTTATCCCTTGTTAAAGTGAAAATTTGGGCATAAGTGACTTTTCTTGTAAAAAATATTATTTTTCATTTTTATAGCAAAGTATTTCTAAATATTATGAAACACCTGTGAGGTCAAAGTTTTCAGTAAATCCCTCAATGAGTTATTTGAGGGGTGTACTTTCTAAAATTGGGTCATTAATGGGTAGTTTCTAGAGATGAGCACATTTTAAAAAAAATTGATTTGCCGGTTTGGCAAATTTTTGGGGAAAAATTTGCTTTGATAAGAATTTATTTGCGATGAATCGCGTTAAAAAACTGTTAATTCTTGGCTGCAGAGAGCCTTTATAGGGGTGTAGAACATTGTGCTTTGCAGTAACATGCATAGGGAGTCTGCTGTGGTAGTGAAATAATACTGTGGGTCAGTATGACATGCAGATGACAGACATCACTCTTAGAATCACTGCACACTTCACTTATTTGGCCAGTTATGGGGCCAAAACCGACCAAATAATTCAAGTATGGACTCAGCCTTAGAGGTCGATGTTAGCGTCAAGAACAAGAGCACTCCTTTAACACCCTCGTCAGCTGATTCAACATAAATGTCTACAGAACCTGTTCTATTAAATGATTATACAAGTAGAGCCCCTAACAGTGTGGAGAGGGTGTCAGCAGTAAGTTTGTGTTGACGTCACTTATTATTTTGCCCTTCCTCTGATCCGTCAGAACAATAACCCACAAAAAACGGATCAAGTCTGTGGAGCATTCGCCTTCACTCGGTCAGCATTTGGACAGTAATCCATTAGTATTGGCCCAGTCATGAAGTGGGGAGGGTGGAAACAAAATGAGAAGTCCACAGAGTTGCCCTATGACATAGTGGTGAGGTGGAAGCAGCATGAGGGGACCACAGAGTGGCACAATGACAGAGTCTGGAGGTGGCGGCAGTATGAGGAGGCCACCGAGTGGAACAATAACAGATTCTGGAGGTGGCATATGCAGTAGCAGCATCAGGAGAAGGCCACCGAGTGGCAAAATTACCAAGTGTGGAGGTGGCAGCAGTATGAGGAAGAAACCGAGTGGCGCAAGGACAGAGTCTGGAGATGGCAGCAGTATGAGGAGGCCACTGAGTGGCACAATGACAGAGTCTGGAGGCGGCAGATGCAGCAGCAGCATCAGGAGAAGGCCACCGAGTGGCACAATGACAGAGTCTGGAGGTGGCGGCAGCATCAGGAGGTTGTCACTTTTTTTATATTTGTTGTTTCAAAATATATATATTTTTCTCACACTTTCAGACGTCACAAGACCTCACACAACGTCATTTGGTCCATACAGCAAAAGGAGTTTTTCAGTCACCCATCATTTTTACTGAAAAAAAGACATAGACAAACGAATTGACAATTATCACAGTGATAATGAATAGCAATAATCACGGCGATGTGTTGACCTGATAATTCCGCCAGTATTAAATGAGATGATGTGAATACATGCATGCACGAATACATATATACAAATATATGCATACATAAATACATATATGCACACCTATGGAAGAGGGAGAAAGACATCGTGGTTAGTGTCTTTGTGAGTTTGTTTGTTTGTGAGTGTCTTTGTGGTTAGTGCAATTACAATAATGTCAGTGACACGATTAGTGTAAATTTGAATCCCCTGATAATTATATATTATATTTTAGCAGTCTCCCTGTTCCTTTGGGTCCTGTTTTTTTGTATCAAGGCCACCACTTTTAACATTAGTTTTTCCTTTATTATCAAATTATTACTATTGCTATTTTTAATATTATCAAGATTATTAATATTAATATTCCCCAACTGCGAAAGGAAAAAAGTTATTTTACCATATAGTTACCTATTTTTAGATTATATTGGATCCCTCTGACTATGTTCGTTACATTTATATGACTATTTCATGTAATTCTTATATAGTCTATTACCCGCACGCCATGTTGATGAATTATACAAGTCTATTTGTTGTATTTCAATTTCATTTTTATTTTTATTTTTATTTTTATTTTTTATTTTATTTTATTTTTATTTTTACCTCATTCATGTTTTATCCTTTGGCATTACTACTTCACATACTACTGTTTCTTTTAGACTTGATAAAGGAGTACCCTTACTCCGAAATGCGCTGTCACCTGAATGAATAAATAACTTTCAAAAAGACGCCACTCGCAATTGTGGTTTTGCGCCAAGAGGTATCACATTGTGTACGAGCTAGTAAACAGCCTTTTACAGTACTCTACATCACTCCTTTGGAGTGCTGGCAACTCCTAGGATTGAGAAGATGCCGGCAGCATACCCCCTTCTGTTCGACCCCCCCCCCGCCTTTGCAAGTGTTGTACCGACATAAGCACAACACCAGAAGGTGAGTTTAACAATTGACACAGCACAATCTCTGAATCAGATATGCAAAATTTACTACCCTATGAGCACCTTGTTTCCCGTTTATTTTGCCAAAAGAGCTGTCTAATGGCTATTTGGATCCCCAAATAATCTTTCCCTGCACTTGTAAATAGTTTTTCTATCAATGTCCCTAGTGCCTTCTGACGTCTCTCCCTGCACAGTGGTATATGATATTGTAGCATGTTCCTGAGGAGCAGGGAGGAGAACAGTAGTGGCTTCTGGCTGCAGAAAGTCTATCACGGTGGCTTTCCTCACACCATTGCTACCTAGGGCCAGTGTAGTAAAATAAGGGCACCCTCTTTCTTCCCTAGGGACACTCTTGGTGTTTGGGTGTCACGGAATGTGTACAGGTAACAAGGCAAAGCAACATGTATAAACGACTCGCTGGATCCAAAAACTAAGGAACCAAGGGAGACCCCTGCAGAAGACCTGGCACTTTCCCTGGCTGCTCAGCCTATGCAAAGATCCTAATGGTGGAGGTTTGCATATCCACGAACCTTGACTATAAAGCCCTGAGCACCCTACTATAGTGAGGGGACACGACCACCGGCTCCCTACACAAGACACGGAGGGAGTCAGGGTCATCTGGGATCCAGCAAACAGATATTAACATATAAAAGTACACTTAGCTTTGAAGCAAACAGGAGGACAGATCAGCGTGCACACACACTCCAGGAAGTAATATAAGCCGCCCAGAAAAGCATTCTGGGGAGGCATTTAAAGGGAAGCAATTAAGACATGACAGCTGAGAGAGGCTGACGAGAGGAGGAGCTGAATACCACAACACAGAAATTCAAGGAGGAGGTTCTGAAAGGCCTCTGTCAGAGCTTCTCAGCTGTCTGGTTGTGACAGTACCCCTCCCTCTACGAGTGGACTCCGGACACTCAGAACCCACCTTCTCAGGATGGGACCTATGGAATGCCCTGATGAGACGAGAGGCCTTAATGTCCGTCACTGGGACCCACATCCTCTCCTCAGGACCATACCCCTCCCACTGAACAAGGTACTGAAGAGAACCGCGGACAAGACGAGAATCCACAATCCTAGAGACCTGAAATTCAAGATTCCCATCAACCATAATCGGAGGAGGAGGCAAAGGCGAGGGTACAATGGGTTGAACATAAGGTTTCAATAAGGACTTATGAAAAACATTATGGATCTTCCAAGTCTGAGGAAGATCAAGACGGTATGCAACAGGATTGATGACAGACAGGATTTTGTAAGGCCCAATAAACCTAGGACCCAACTTCCAGGAGGGAACCTTCAATTTGATATTCTTGGTAGACAACCACACCAGATCACCAACATTCAGGTCCGGACCAAGCACACGTCTCTTATCAGCCACACGCTTATATCTCTCACTCATGCTCTTTAGATTATCTTGAATCTTTTGCCAAATAGATGACAAAGACGAGGAGAATCTGTCCTCATCAGGTAAACCAGAAGACCCCTCTCCCGAGAAAGTCCCAAACTGTGGATGAAACCCATATGCACCAAAAAATGGTGACTTATCAGAGGACTCCTGACGACGGTTATTTAAAGCAAACTCAGCAAGGGACAAAAAAGAACACCAATCCTCTTGATTCTCCGCCACAAAACAACGCAGATATGTCTCCAGATTCTGATTGACGCGCTCTGTCTGGCCATTCGACTGCGGGTGGAAAGCAGAAGAGAATGACAACCGAACCCCCAAGCGAGAACAGAAAGCCTTCCAGAATCTGGAAACAAACTGCGTGCCCCTATCAGAGACTATGTCTGAAGGAATACCGTGCAACTTGACAATGTGATCAACAAATGCCTGCGCCAGCGTCTTAGCATTGGGCAAACCAGGAAAAGGGATGAAATGCACCATTTTGCTAAAACGGTCCACCACCACCAGAATCACAGTCTTCCCCGAGGAACGAGGCAGGTCCGTGATAAAGTCCATGGACAGATGTGTCCAAGGACGGGAAGGAATGGGTAAGGGAAGGAGAGGACCTGATGGCCGTGAATGAGGGACCTTGGCACGAGCGCAAGTCTCGCAGGCTGCCACAAAACCCTCAACCGACTTACGAAGCGCAGGCCACCAGAATCTCCGAGCGATGAGATCCAGTGTGGCTCTTACCCCCGGGTGCCCAGCAAGGACCGTATCGTGGTGTTCTTTAAAAATCTTGTGTCTTAAAGCGAGAGGCACAAACAACCTCCCAGGAGGACAAAGATCAGGAGCCTCTGACTGGGCTGCCTGCACCTCTGCCTCCAATTCAGGAAAAAGAGCAGAGACCACCACACCTTCAGCCAAAATGGGACCCGGGTCTTCAAAATTCCCGCCTCCCGGAAAACAACGTGACAGGGCATCTGCCTTCACATTCTTAACTCCAGGGCGGAACGTGACAACAAAATTAAACCTAGAAAAGAACAACGACCATCTGGCCTGTCTCGGGTTCAGACGCTTGGCTGACTCCAAGTAGGCCAGATTTTTATGGTCAGTAAATACGGTAATAGGGTGTCTGGCCCCCTCTAGCCAATGGCGCCATTCCTCAAAAGCAAACTTGATGGCCAACAATTCCCTATCTCCCACATCGTAATTTCTCTCTGCGGAGGAGAGTTTTCTTGAGAAAAAGGCACACGGTCGCCAATTGGCAGGAGAGGAACCCTGAGACAAGACCGCCCCCACACCCACCTCAGAAGCATCAACCTCAACTATGAAGGGTAATGAAACATCAGGTTGCACCAAGATGGGAGCGGAAGCAAAACTCTCCTTGATATCAGAAAAGGCCTTACGCGCCTCTACTGACCAAGAAGAAAAATCTACCCCCTTTCTGGTCATATCAGTGAGTGGTTTAACAATAGAAGAATAATTCAAAATGAACTTCCTGTAATAATTGGCAAAGCCCAAAAAACGCATCAGCGCCTTTTGATTCTCAGGAAGCTCCCACTCAAGCACAGCACGGACCTTCTCGGGGTCCATGCGAAAACCAGAAGCGGAGAGAAGAAACCCCAGAAATTTAATTTCTGGAACCGCAAACACACATTTTTCCAGTTTCGCATATAATTTATTCTCCCGCAGGATGAGCAAGACCTGACGTAAATGTTCCTTATGAGTTTTGAAATCGGGAGAAAAAATCAAAATGTCATCCAAATACACTAATACAAATTTTCCCATCAAATGATAAAAAATGCTGTTCACGAAATGCTGAAAAACGGCTGGGGCATTCATCAACCCAAAAGGCATAACCAAATTCTCAAAATGGCCCTCAGGGGTATTGAAGGCCGTCTTCCATTCGTCTCCTTCTCTGACCCTGACCAGGTTGTATGCCCCTCTTAAATCTAATTTGGAAAAGACTTTAGCCCCAACAACCTGGTTAAACAGGTCCGGGATCAGAGGAAGCGGATAAGGGTCACGAATTGTGATATTGTTCAGCTCCCTGAAATCCAGACAAGGTCTTAAAGAACCATCTTTTTTCTTAACAAAGAAAAAACCAGCGGCAACAGGTGACTTTGAGGGTCGTATGTGTCCCCTTCTCAGACTCTCAGAGATATAAGTACGCATAGCGATCCTCTCAGGTTGGGAAAGATTGTATAAACGAGATTTAGGCAGCTTGGCGTCTGGGATGAGATTAATAGGGCAATCGTACTCCCTGTGCGGGGGCAAATCCTGAACTCCACTCTCAGAGAAGACATCCGAAAATTCAGAGAGAAAAGATGGTACAGTCTTAGTAGCAACCTCAGAAACAGATGTCGTGAGGCAATTCTCTCTGCAAAAGTCACTCCAACCATTTATTTGCCTTGCTTGCCAATCAATGGTGGGGTTATGTTTAGTGAGCCAGGGTAGCCCCAACACTAGAGGAGTCGGCAAACCGCTAAGGACGAAACATGACACATCCTCAACATGAGCATCACTCACAATTAAACGGATATTGTGAACTATGCCCTTTAATGACTTCTGAGAAAGTGGAGCGGAATCGATAGAAAACACAGGAATATCCTTTCTCAAAGCGCACACCTGGAAACCATGAGTTATCGCAAAGTGATTATCAATGAGATTAACCGCTGCTCCACTATCCACAAAAATCTCACAAAAAATGTTCTTGCTCTCTAGCGCCACCCTAGCCGGCAGGACAAAACGGGAACTACAAGCAAACGGAAAATCTTCAATTTCCGCCTCAATCCTGCCAATAGTAACCGACGGAACATTTTTCAAAGATTTTTTCCTCTTTGTTTCTTTATTATACCCAGAGAACTGCCTGAATCTCCTAGAGGGACAAATATTTGCCAAATGATTAATACCTCCACAACAAAAACAAACCCTCTCATGCGGGCTGAATCTTCTATTGTCAGAAGCAATCAACCCCAGCTGCATGGGCTCCTGCTCAGAAGGGGCTGACAGCGACTGAGACCCCTGCGCAGAGAATGGGACCGCTGCACAGTCCTGGGACCGAGTATGACAGGAAAGAGAGATCTCTCCTCTCTCTCTAAGACGCCTGTCAATACGAACGGCCTGAGACATAGCAGAGTCCAAAGAAATAGGCCTTTCATGAAAGGCAAATGCATCTTTCAATCCCTCTGAAAGACCATGGCAAAATTGACTTCGGAGTGCAGCATCATTCCAACCAGTATCAGCTGCCCAACTCCGAAATTCTGAGCAGTATATTTCTGCGGATTGTTTACCCTGGCATAGGAGACGTAGTCTAGACTCCGCCAGAGCAATACGATCCGGATCATCATATATCTGACCCAGGGCTAAAAAGAATTCATCCACTGAACGGAGGGGCCGTGCCCCCTCCGGCAGCGAAAAGGCCCAGGACTGAGCGTTACCCCTGAGCAGCGATATAATGATCCCCACCCTCCGTTCCTCATCACCAGAAGAATGGGGAAGAAGGCGAAAATGGAGTTTGCAAGCCTCTCTAAAACGCACAAAATTCTCACTACCCCCGGAGAACGTATCCGGGAGCGAGATCTTAGGCTCAGAACAAGCTCCATGAACGCAAGCTGAACCGGTCACTTGAAGCTGAGACAAAGTCTTACGGAGGTCAGCTACCTCCAATGAAAGACCCTGGAAGCGTTCAGCCAAAAGTGAAACCGGATCCATGCTTAAGACGGTTTTGGCGGCTTATAATGTCACGGAATGTGTACAGGTAACAAGGCAAAGCAACATGTATAAACGACTCGCTGGATCCAAAAACTAAGGAACCAAGGGAGACCCCTGCAGAAGACCTGGCACTTTCCCTGGCTGCTCAGCCTATGCAAAGATCCTAATGGTGGAGGTTTGCATATCCACGAACCTTGACTATAAAGCCCTGAGCACCCTACTATAGTGAGGGGACACGACCACCGGCTCCCTACACAAGACACGGAGGGAGTCAGGGTCATCTGGGATCCAGCAAACAGATATTAACATATAAAAGTACACTTAGCTTTGAAGCAAACAGGAGGACAGATCAGCGTGCACACACACTCCAGGAAGTAATATAAGCCGCCCAGAAAAGCATTCTGGGGAGGCATTTAAAGGGAAGCAATTAAGACATGACAGCTGAGAGAGGCTGACGAGAGGAGGAGCTGAATACCACAACACAGAAATTCAAGGAGGAGGTTCTGAAAGGCCTCTGTCAGAGCTTCTCAGCTGTCTGGTTGTGACATTGGGCTCCTGTCTTATAGGCAGCTCTTGGTAGTTTGAGTGTCTTTAGTGTTAAAATTTGTATGTGTGCAAGTTAGGGCATGTAGGCTGTGCAATGGCTGGCAGATGTGTAGGAGTCAGTAACCAGGCCAGAATTTACAGAATAAATGTCTCTCTTTACTGTAGTAAAAAATGAGGGTTGTAGCACTTCCAACAGTCTAAGAACACAGTTCCAACAATATACAGTGCAAATCTTTCCCAGATGGTTTTGTATGGGTATAAATCAGGTTTAGATCCATTGTACTCCTTCATTATTCCTTTGCAGAATCTGAAGCCGAGAATAACTATTTTGGTAAGATAGCAATAATACACTACTTCAGCAAAAAAATATAGGGAAATGAATGACCAGGTTGTGTCTAAGTGTGGATGGTGTCTTAGCAAAATTCTACTCACAGCAGTAATGACTTTAGCTTTTGATAGCAAGGTATCTTACTGACTCTGTTTACATGGCAGTCACAGATTCAGAATTTTTCTTTCTCATTCTCTTTCACTCTCTCCAGGAGTATTTCATTGAAAATATGGTTCTCTCTTGGGAGAACATGCAGAGATTGTTAGTCTCTGTAGCTTCAGCGCGAGTGCTGAGGAAGGAGGCAAAACACAATATTTCACTTTCTTTGCACACTAGAAACTCCTACTAGACTGAGCTAGGGATGGAGCTAACAGTCCACACCTGAGCCTCCCTAGGGGCCATGCCGTAGTTGCTTAACTCTGTCAGTCCCATACATTACCATAATGGGGATATAAAGCTTAAAAGGATATAAATGAACAAAACAGTTTGCAATTATCCCCTGCTCTGGGGTAGTGCAATACCACTAACCTGAAACATTCACAGTGCAAGAGAACATATTGCTCAATGTGAAATAGGCAGTACTTGTTGGTGATGCTCTCAACAGTGAGTGTCCAAGTATAATCCTCCAAACTATCCTAAATCCACTTACTTTTTTCACCATAACTTTAACTTTCTCTGTCCACCCATCCACTGGAATAGACTGAAAAAAAAAAAAAAAACTGGCCTGATTCTCATTTTTTTTTTTATATATATAAGCTGTTGGAAATAAAAAAAAAAAATAGTGCAATTTCACATGAGAATATTTAGTTCGGTTAGCACGCTCTGTGTGAGAGCAGTATTTCCAGGAGTGAACAATGTTCCTGTGACATGAACTCACTGCATTATAATGATTTAGGATGCTGTGTTTTCCTACTTGTTATCAGTACACCAATATACAGGCTAAGACAGCAATTTACCTGTGAGTGTTAACGTGAATTTGAACGTCAGGCCTCAATCATCCCTTTTCCGCTTATACTGTATTCACATGGTTGGAATTTAATTAATCCAGCATATAGGTGATCAATACAGCAATACACAGGCTAGGGTAATAATTTACCTGTGAGTGTTAACATAATATTAGGGGTCAGGCCTCAATCGTCCGTTTCTGTTTATTCTATGTCCAGACAATTGGGAATGTTATTTTTTGGGGATTGTCCAATTTAATGAAATCAGCATATAGATGATCAGTACACCAATTCATCAGCTAGGGCAGCAATTTACCTTTGAGTGTAAACATGAAAGAGAATGTCAGGCCTTGGCCTTAATCATCTGTTTGCGTTTATTTTATATCCACACGGTTGGAATTTTATTTTTTGTTGCCGATTGTTCAGTTTAATAAAACCAACATATATAACTGATTACTACATAATTACTGCACACAAAATTATCTGTGAGTGACAATGAATTTAGGCCTTAATCAATTTCCCTTTATTTCTGTCTCCAAACGTTTCCAATCAATGTATTTATTTATTTATATTGGGGGAAGGAGGATGTTGATTATTTTCAAACCAGCATATATATATATATACACATGAATACTACACCAATACACAGGGTGGCACACAAAAGTATCATGGAGTGATAATGTATTTAGGCCTAAATCCATTTCCCTTAATTTCTGTCTCCACACTTTTCCATTAAACTTTTTGGGGGGATTGTTGTTGATTATATTCAAACCAGCATATATACGTGATTACTACACCAATACACAGGGTAGTGCTCAAAATTATCTGAGAGGCCCAAAAATGTCAAGGCTGTGAAAGACCCTGAGCCAGAATGTAGGTAGTAGAAGCACCAGCTATTCGGCCAGAAGTAGTAGTAGTAGTAGTAGGCCGCAGTTGTCTCTGCTGGCTTCAAAAAGATGCAACATTATTGTTGAGGAAAAAGAGAATGAGATTGTGGATTGGATGGCTCACTCCTCCTCTCATTTTCAGCAGGATGACATAGACGTAACTCTGGAGTCCGACACCGTTCTGTGGAGCCAAGGGTCACAGCATTCCTCTTGCTCCTACTTGCATCTCCAGAGAGGGCTTTCAGTGGAGCCCTCTCAGTCTTCACTGCCCATTCTGCAGGGGAGCCTTTCCTAACAAGTGGCAAGAAAATCTCACCACACCGTATGGCAGATAGTCAAGAGAGTCTCCATGTTGACGACTTGAGTGAAAGCCATTAGTGTTTGGGGTGCCTGAATAGGAGTTTGCATAGGAGACTGTGAAACCTATTCATACCTGTGTTTATGGTGGTGGTAATAGTGGCATCTATATCCACAGCATTGGCATTGGGACAGCAACAGTAGCAGTAGGGGAGAGCAGGGGAGGGGGGCCCAGGAGCCCACCATGATATCTCGTAGTCAGATAAAAGCAGCAGTGAGGACTCCGATGATGATTGCGGAGGAGGAGGAGCCAACATCAGTGGAGAAGGGTGGTGGCAGCAATAAAGAGCAGAAATCATGTACCTCCCAAAATGCAGCCAGGCCCACATCTGCTTCAGTATCTGGTGATGCTGCCGACACTGTGGGTGGGTGGGTTAGGCCCAAAACGTGCCACAGCTAAGACCAGCTTGGCTGCCTTTAGCTCTGTGTGAGCAGCTCCCATATGGTGCCTTTTACCAACAAGGTGGGCACACAAAACCACAGTAGTGTGAAAAATCTGTAGGTATAAAATAAGCTATGGCCATTCAAACACAATTGTAGGTACCAAAGATCTATTGCAGCACATGAGGTGGGCATCACCAGATCTTTTGGGAAAATGCAACTGGCCAGCATTCCCAGTCAGAATGTCTGCCCTTCTTCTCCTGGTCTTCTTTGCGGCAGATAACCCCCAACCCCAAGCAATACGGAATCTTTGTCATCATCAGCACCTTCTTTTTCTCCTGCAAAGACTCCTCCTTCTCCGAGGCTCCATCGTAAGACATCTATAATGGAATGTTTGGCCTCGTTGCTGGTGGTGCAGTTGCTGTAGTACCATTGTAGTGTCTTGTACTTTCACTTAGCAGAGAATGTGGGCCACTTCTTGCGATGTTCGCATTGTGGCAAGGTGCAAGCTGGTGGACTCTTGGAGCAGCTGTTAAGGGCAGGGACAGTGTTTTTTGTGGCAGTGGAGAGACAGCACCCCAGCATTATGGCCAGGTCCTTTTGACCTATCCCACCATATAATGAGCCTAGCTCCCACATCAGACACTTATCTGCTTCCTCCAGCTCTTCCTCCATAGACACGGTCCCATCCCCAACAACAGCCGGGAACAGAGTTGTTCGCATTACCCCTCCTTCCTATCAGATGTGTCAAGTCAAGCCTTGCCACGCTTTGGTGCAGCTGATTGGCCTGGGCGTAAGTAAGCCACACCGGCAGGCAGTTGCAGCTAAAGTCAAACAGCCAACTTTCCGTTTGGCTGTCACCCCGGGGACTCCATCTGGGCAAGGTTGAAGAAGAACTCCAGCAAAAAAAAAAAAAAAAACAGGGTGGTCATTCATTAAGACCAGTGTTTTAGACGCCGGTCTTATTAACCCCTGCGCTGGCAGTGGATCCGCCGTATTTATGAAGAGGCGCCCTCTACATAACTTCAGTGCATCCATTGCCTGTCTAAATGTAAGCCAGCTTCCTTCCTGGCTTAGACGCTTGTCATATATGTATGGCGGAAGTACGATCTTTTAAGGGGTTGTCCTGGCTTATAATATTGATAACCTATCCTCAGGATAAGTCATCAATATCAGATCGACAGGGGTCCAACACCCAGCACCCCCACCGATCAGCTGTATGAGGACGTGCCATCTACCTTCTCTCATCTTGCTCTGCAGTTGTTTTGCTATAGACATAGCAGCAGAGCAGGAAGACAGAAGGGAGACGGCACATGCACACACATCCGCTGTCTCCTTATGTAGCTGACCAGCAGGGGTGCCGTGGCTGTGGATTGTGTTATGGATTTTGAATCCCAGTTTATATTAGAATTACATTCACAACAGCCCTGTTGAAATATGCTTTGTGAGGCAAATGCCTTATTGCTGCCATGACAGAAGTTGCACAAATGAGCTTTATTAATAGTAGTAGTGCAGTGTCCCACATCTGTGTGTAAATGGGACACTTCAAACATCATATGAATATATATATATATATATATATATATATATATATATGTGTGTTTATTTGCATTGTATGGTATTTCCTTTTATCAGACTGGCAATGTCATTTGCACCCATTCGCCCCTAGGTAGTGCTGGCACCAAATAATACATATAGCTTGGGTGTGTCTAGACAGTAAGTTGGAGTTAGTTAGTAGTTAGTGAGAGGAGAGAAGCAGGCATCGTCCAACATGTAGTCTGCTATTTCTACTCCTTGGTCATGGCCAGGCTAAGGGAGTACACCTAACATTTATCTACAGTGACAAAGCTACAAAGCAAAAGACAGTAAGTCTATGTCTGGATATGGGGAGAGACTAGTGAGTGTAACAGCTAAACTCAGCTTATGAACCTCATTAGCACAAGTGCCTGAGAGCAACTTTCCGAGTACCTGGACACAAATGGACAGTTAATGCGCAGATTTGTCTTTATTAATAGGGTCTTTATTATTAGGGTTGAGCGAACCCGAATTGTAAAGTTCGGGTTCGTACCGAACTTTAGGATTTTTGGACCCCAGACCCGAACCCGAACATTTCAGTAAATGTTTGGGTTCGGGTTCGGTGTTCACTGCTTTCTCAGCGCTTTTTGAAAAGGCTGCAGAGCAGACAATCAACAAGCGTTTAACTGTCTGACCTTAGAAGCCATCACAGCCATGCCTACTAATGGCATGGCTATGATTGGCCAGTGCAGCATGTGACTCAGCCTCTATATAAGCTTGAGTCACGTAGCGCTGCACGTCACTCTGCTGTTACAAGTGTAGGGAGAGGATGCAGCTGGACTGGTGATTTCAGGGAGAGCATAGGAGAGAATCTAACTCAGCGATCTACATACAATTAGTTGTGTGGGTGCAGGGCACAATCTTTTTACCTTGCCCTCAGCCAATTGACGGGGTGGCGGCGGCCATTTTATGCAAGCTCAGTGCACCAGCATTGCTTCTGAGCTTTTGTGACATTCTAATCCAAGCTTGAAAAACTGCACTATAATAATCTGGTTGTAAAAAATTACCCTTTTTTGGCAATATACTACATCTGGTGCATTTGCAGGATTAGTCAGTGTGCAATTTTAGCTAGAAATACAGGCATCATTTTCTGTGTTTTTTTTTAAAACACGCTTTTTGTGCAAAATACACTATTTTACATCCCTAGCTGCATCTGGAAGTGTGACATTCAAATGTTCTATACAGCTTTCATATTCTGTTAGTATAAAAACCCACTTTTTTGGCAATATACAACATCTGGATTAGTCAGTGTGAAATTTAAGCTAGAAATAAAGCCATAATTTTCAAAAACACACTTTTTTGCCAAAATACACCATTTTACAGCCCTTGCAGCATTAGCACGTGTGAAATTCAAGGTTTAGATACTGCTGTCATATTCAGTTATTAAACAAATATCTGTTAGGGCAAAAAAGTTTATTTGGCAGCCTTTGCTGTAGATGTCATTGTGAGATACACCCTTTATATATTTGGGTTATATTCAGATATTTGAAATACCGCCATTTGGTGCACAAATCTTTTATTGCGGCCTAGTTTGGTTCAGGGCGTGTGAGATACAACCTGTATATACAGTGGTTATATTCTTCTATTACTAAAACACTCTTTTTTGGGCAAAATACACAATTGTTGCGCTCCTTGCAGTATCAAGACATTTGAAATTCCAGGGTTATATACTGCTGTCATATTCAGTTATTAAACAAACACCAGTTTGAGCAAAAAAAAATATTTGGACAGCCTTTGCTGCAGATGTCATTGTGAGATACACCCTTTAAGTACAGGGGTTCTATTCGGATATTTGAAATACCGCTGCATTTTGTGCACAAATCTTTAATTGCGGCCTAGTGTGGGTCAGTGAGTTTGATATACACCCTGTATATACAGGGCTTATATTCTTCTATTAATAAAACACCCTTTTTGGGGCAAAATACACAATTGTTGCGCCCTTACATCATCAAGACATTTGAAATTCCCTTTAAATACAGGGGTTTTTATTCAGGTATTTGAAATACAGCCATTTTTAGCAAACAAATTTAATTGAGGCCTAGTCTGGTTCAGGGCATGTGAGATAAACCCTGTACATACTGTCGTTCTATTCTACTACTACCGTATTTTTCACCCTATAAGATGCACCGGCCCATAAGACGCACCTAGGTTTTTTCGGAGGAAAATAAGAAAAAAATATTTTTAACCAAAAGGTGTACTTTTGGTGGGTTTGGAACTAAAGCTGGTCTGTGGATGGCACTATTACTGGGGATCTGTGGATGATGGACACTGTTATGGGGGGATCTGTGGATGACGGACACTGTTATGGGGGGATCTGTGGATGACGGACACTGTTATGGGGGGATCTGTGGATGACGGACACTGTTATGGGGGGATCTGTGGATGACGGACACTGTTATGGGGGGATCTGTGGATGACGGACATTGTTATGGGGGGATCTGTGGCAGACACTGTTACGGGGGGATCTGTGGCTTGCACGGTTACAGGGGGATCTGTGGCTGGCAATGTTACAGGGGGGATCTGTGGATGGCACTGTTACATGGGGATCTGTGGATGGCACTGTTACAGGGGGGATCTGTGGGTGGCACTGTTACAGGGGGATCTGTGGGTGGCACTGTTATATATGTGCCATCCACAGACCCCCCAACCCATAACAGTGCCATCCACAGACCCCCCAGCCCATAACTATGCCATCCACAGACCCCCCAGCCCATAACTGTACCATCCACAGATGTCCCCCATAAAAATGTCATCCACAGATTCCCCCCCCCCCAGCCGCTCCAGTATACTAATATAATGTCTTATTCAATTAAAAGTTATTACACATGCCCCCCAACTCCTAATAGTACCATACATCCTAACCGCTTCAGTACAACCCAGGCAGGCAGGCCGGGTGGGCGGCGCGTAACTCACTGACGTCACTTGCCTGCGCTGCCTGCTTCATTCATAAAGTAGGCGGCACAGGCACATGACATCAGGGAGTTACGCTGCTGCCCGGCCTGCCTGCATTCTACTGAAGAGGTTAGGATGTAAGGTACTATTAGGAGTGAGGGGGCATGTTTAATAACTATTAATTGAATAAGACATTTTATATTAGTATACCGGAGCGGCGGGGCTATAGTACACTGACTGCACCGGCCTGCCGCTATTGTCAGCCCCCAGCTCCTCCTCCCAGTCCCCCCACTCTCGCATACTGTAAATCGCAGCCAGCAATGTAAAACTGCCAGCATTCGCCCCATAAAACGCAGGGGCCTTTTTTCTCCATTTTGGGGGGAGAAAAAGTGCATCTTATCGGGCGAAAAATACGGTAAACACCCATTTAGGGCAAAATCCTAAATTCAAGAAATATGAGGAGAGCGTCAAATAAGGGACATGGCCCAGGTCGTGGTGCTGCTGGTGGAGCTCCTACTGCAGGGAGAGGACGTGGTCGATCTGTGCCAGCTACACGCACAAGTGAAACCCGTTCCTCAGGTGCGAGTAGGCGACAGAACCTGCAGCGGTATTTGGTCGGACCTAATGTGGCTCTAGGAATGGTGAGGCCTGAACAAGTACAGGCGATAGTAAATTGGGTTGCTGACAGTGGATCCAGTTCCTTAACATTTTCTCCCACCCAGTCTCATGCTGAAAGGCCACAGTTGGCACCTGCAGCTGATGTCCATCAGTCTTTCACCTCACCCCCTTACAAATCAGCCAAGCAGTCTGAGCCCCAAGTCATGCAGCAGTCTCTTCTTATTTTTGATGACTCTGTTAGAAGGGTTTCCCAGGGCCATCCACCTAGCCCTGCCCCAGAAGTGGAAGAGATTGAATGCACCGATGCCCAACCACTTATCATTCAAGATGAGTACATGGAAGGACCATTGCAGCACATCTCGGATGATGATAAAACACAGGTGCCAACTGCTGGGGCTTTCAAAAGTGTGCAGACCGACAAGGAGGGCAGGGGTGAAGACTGGGTGGAAGATGATGTGGAGGACAATGAGGTCCTCGACCCCATATGGAATCAAGTTTATGCGAGTGACCGATGTAGTTCGGAGGAAGAGGCGGTGGTCGCACAGAGCCACCAGCACAGCAGAAGAGGGAGCAGGGTGCAAAAACAGAGCGGCCGTCCTCTAGACAGTACGCCTGCTACTGCCCACCGCAGCAAGGAACCGAGCACACCAAATCCAGCTCCAAGGAGTTCCCTGGCATGGCAGTTCTTCAGACAATGTGCTGACGACAATGTGCCACGCTGTGCAATCAGAGCCTGAAACGAGGCATAAACGTTCTCAACCGGAGCACAACCGGCACGACCAGGCATTTAAGTGCAAAGCACGAGCTGCAGTGGAGTAGACACCTCAAAAACCAAGAAAGGTCTCCTCCTGCTTCCTCTTCTGCTGCAGTCTCGGCCTCTTCATCCACCTCTGGAGTGACAGTGCCACGTGCCACCCCGCAAACAGAGGATCTTCCAGCAACACCACCACACAGTCATAAAGCATCTCCACAATGTCCCACGGAAGCGTTCAGCTCTCAATCTCCCAAATGCTGGAGAGGAAGAAGAAGTAACCCCCCTACCCACCCGTGATCACTAGCCCTGAATGCCAGCATTTCTAAATTACTGGCCTTTGAAATGCTGTCATTCCGTCTGGTGGAGACGGATAGTTTTAAAGGCCTTATGGTGGTGGCTGTCCCACAGTACGTCCTGCCCAGCCGCCACTACTTTTTCAGGCGAGCCATCCCTTCCCTGCACAACCAACTGCGCAGCGCCATCTGTGGCAAGGTGCACCTTACTACGGATACGTGGACCAGTAAGCAACGTTATATCTCCAAAACAGCACACTGGGTAAATGCAGTGGCGGCTGGGCCTGAGGCAGATAGCAGTTTGGCGCATGTCCTTCAACCACCGAGGATTGCAGGGCGCTTCAGTTTGCCTCCTGTTACTTCCTCCTCCTACTCTGCTTCCTCATCCTCTACCAGCTCCTCATCCGATCAGCGTAACACCTTCACCACCAACTTCAGCACAGCCAGGGGTAAACGACAGCAGGCAGTTTTAAAACATATCTGTTTGGGGGACAAACCCCACTCCGTGCAGGAGCTGTGGGAGGGCTTTGAACAACAGACCGATGAGTGGTTTGTGCCTGGTGATGTGCAATAATGGGCAAAATCTTGTGGCAGCTCTGGGACTAGCAGGTTTGATGCACATCCCTTGCCTGGCGCATGTGCTGAATTTGGTAGTGCAGAGATGCCTTAAAAATGACCCCAATATGTCAGAGCTACTGCATAAAGTGCGAGCCACCTGTGCGCGCTTTCGGCGTTCTCAACCTGCTGCTGCTCACCTGTCAGCACTGCAGTGTAACTTCGGCCTTCCCGCTCACCGCCTCATATGCGACGTGCCCACAAGGTGGAACTCCACCTTGCACATGCTGGCCAGACTGTGCGAGCAGCAGCAGGCGATAGTGGAGTTTCAGCTACAGCACGCACGGGTGAGTCGCTCGGCGGAACAGCACCACTTCACGACTAATGACTGGGCCTCCATGCGAGACCTGTGTTCCTTGTTGCGCTGTTTTGAGTACTCCACCAACATGGCCAGTGCTGATAACGCCGTTCTTAGCGTAACTATCCCACTTCTATGCCTCCTTGAAAAAACGCTGCTGGCGATGAAGGAAGAGGATGTGGCACAGGAGGAGGAGGAGGAAGAGGGATCATTTCGTAGGGTTTCTGGCCAGTCCTTCCCAAGTGGCTCCGAGGGTGGATTTTTGCACCCACAAACCCAATGTACACAATTATCCAGCCAGGGCACAGTTCTGGAGGATGACAAGGTGGAGGATAAGAAGGAGGAGGAGGAACAATGTTCACAGCAGGGTGGCACCCAGACCAGGTCATGGCCATCACTGGTGCATGGCTGGGGGGATACACAGACGATACACCTCCCACAGAGGACAGCTTTTCGTTGGCTCTGGGCAGCCTGGCAAACATGAGCGATTACATGCTGCAGTGTCTCCGCCGAGTTGCCCACATTCTAACTTGTGCTGATTACTGGCTGGCCAAGCTACTGGATCCCCGTTACAAGGACAACGTACCGTCCTTAATTCCGTCACTGAAGCGTGATCGTAAGATGCGTGAGTACAAGCGCATGCTGGTAGACGCGCTGCTGGTGGCAGTCCTACCTGACAGCGGGGGCACAGTGGAAGCACAAGGCGAAGGCAGAGGACGAGAAACCCCAGAAGGCAGGGTTAGCATGGCCGAAATGTGCAAAAGCTTTGTCAGCATGCCACAACAACCAGCATCACCAGCTGATATGGAACGTCTTAGCAGGAGGCATCATTTCACCAACATGGTGGAGAAGTATGTGTGTACACGCCTACACGTACTGAATGACGGGTCTGCCCCCATTCAACTTCTGGGTCTCCAAATTTGCACATGGCCTGAACTTGCCCTTTACGCCTTGGCGGTGCTGGCCTGCCCTGCGGCCAGTGTATTATCTGAACGTGTGTTTATCACGGCAGGGGGCGTCATCACAGACAAGCG
The DNA here is from genome assembly GCF_014858855.1 of Bufo gargarizans. NCBI lineage: Eukaryota > Metazoa > Chordata > Amphibia > Anura > Bufonidae > Bufo > Bufo gargarizans. The sequence continues at coordinate 163,434,840 of NC_058084.1, forward strand.
CAGCTGCCTGTCCACAGCCAATGTGGACAAGCTCACGTTCATTAAAATGAACCAGGCATGGATCCGACAGGACTTGTCCGTACCTTGTGCAGAATAGACATGTATACCGGCACTAACCAGCCATTGTTATACTGCAGCGCAATTGCTCATTCTTGTATTTTGGATATTTCACTCTCTTTTGGAGTAAACCCTAATTTTAAAATAAAATTAAAACCAAAAACCTGTGTTAGCTACCTCGTCCTCCTCCACCCCTGCTTCCACCTACAACGCTACGTCCACCGCCTCCTCAAACTCCTACTTCATATGGAACTCCACCTCATAAATAAAAAATAAAAAATGTATTTGTATGTATTTTATTTTCTGTAATTTCACTACTTTGTCAGTTAAATTTTCTGGTGAAATTCCCAAAATTTTGGGTGTGATGTACCACTGCTATACTGAGTAGACAGTTCAAAAAATAAATAAATTTGTCTGTTACATTTTTGGGTGAAATTCACAAATTTTTGGGTGTAATATACCCCTCCTCTACCTAGTTGACAGCTTAATAAATTTCTAAATTTTTCTTTAACATTTTTGGGTGCCAAATTTTTTTTTCTGTCATAGACCCCTGCTTTTTCTGTCATAGACAGGTTAATAAATTTCACTAATTTATCTGTTACATTCTTGGGTTGACATTATACAATTTTAATTTCTGAAATTCTTCTTTAATTGATGCGTGCCACCTCCTTTGATTTAATGCTTAAAATTTAACAAGTTGTACCATATTTGCGCTTCAATAATTTGTCCCACATTTGCGCTTTACTCATTTGTCCAACATTTGCGCTTTACTCATTTGTCCAACATTTGCACTTCAATACTTTGTCCCACATTTCTGCTTTACTCTTTTGGCCCACATTTGGGCTTCTGTAATTTGTACCACATTTGCACTTTAACAGCTTTTCCCACATTTCCGCTTTACTCTTTTGGCCCACATTTGGGCTTCTGTAATTTGTCCCACATTTTCGCCTCAATAACTTTTCCCATAATTCCGCTGTACTCTTCTGGCCCACATTTGCAATTTAACAGCTTTTCCCACATTTCCGCTCGATCCCCAAAAGATTTTATAAATTTATCTCCCTTAAATTTGGTCTCTTTTTCTCACGCTCCCTCTCCGGCGTGGAACCCTGATTCGCCGATAACCGTGATCAACATGGTAGGCTCAGAAAAGAACATCGAAAGTTGATATAGAAGATATCAAAATGGATGGTGGATGTCACTTGGGCACCTCTACATAGGTGACAGGAACATAAATCTAAAAAAATTGTCAATTACATTGTCAGGTGACATTTTTAAAATTTTGTCGGATAGAAACCCCTTCTCTGCATAGTTGATAGGGAATAAAATTTAATAAATTCTCCATTAATTAATGTGCGGCACATCCTTTCATTCAATGCTTAAACTTTAAAAAGTTGTCCCACTTTTACGCTTTAATAATTTGTCCCATAATTCCACTATATAATTTTAAATTTGAAAAAATGAATCCTCCCTTGGATGTGGTCTCTATTTGTCACGCTCCCTCTCCGGCGTGAAACCCTGATTTCCCGCCACCCGTGATCACCATGGTAGGCGCAGAAAAGAACATCAAAAGTTGATAGAGCAGATATTAAATTGGATTGTGAACATCAAGGGGACGTGCAACATGGTGGGGCAGTAAGTGTGCACACGCCTACACGAACTGACAGTGGTCATCCCCTGCAACTTCTGGGTCTCCAAATTGGGCACATGGTCTGAGATTGCCCTTTACCCCTTGAAGGTGCTGGCCTGCCCTGCAGCCAGTGTATTGCTTAAACGTATGTTTAGCACGATTGCAGGGCGTTATCACAGATTATATTTCCCAATGTTTTGGGGTGTACCCTAATTTAAAAAATAAAAATAAATTTAAAACCAAAAAGCAGTGTAGGCTACCTCCTCCTCCTCCACCGCTGCTTCCACCTCCCCCGGCACATCCACGGCCTCCTCAACCTCCTACTCCTTATGGACCTCGTCCTCCTAGATCAAGATTATATATTTTTTATTTTTACGTATTTTATGTTATTTAAATTCATTTCCCTATCTACATTTGTTTGCAGAGTGCTTGCCATGCTCTTAACCACATTTGTATGCCATTTGCAGCCCTCTAGCCCTTTCCATGACATTTTTACAGCCATTTTAGTGCTCTAAAGTTTGGGTCCCCATTGACTTAAATGGGTTTCGGGTTCAGGGTCAAGTTCGGGTCAAGTTTGGGTCCCGAACTCAAACTTTTTTCCGAAGTTCGGCCGAACCCGTCGAACCCGAACATCCAGATGTCCGCTCAACTCTAGTCCTTATCACTAACTAAACGCTCCGGGTAGTAGTGAAAACCAAAAACCTTTCTAGAAGAGTTTCCTGCCAAAGAACTAAGCAGATGTGTTTGCCTGCCATGAGGGGAACGCCCTTAAATGATAACACCTAAATAAATACGAGATGTGCAGCACCTGAAACTACGGATACTGGAAGCCTGTGCTAGCATTTCTCCTGCGGTGTTGCTACCAGTGTGTGAAGAGTGGGAGAAGAGGGTTGCATTGACAATCCAACACAATGGGCAGCACATTGAACACATTTTATAAGTGGTCAGAAACTTGTAAGTAACTCATGAAATAATAAAGTTGACAAACCAAATAAACCATTGTTTTTCTTGTGAAATTCCCAATAAGTTTGATGTGTCACATGACCCTCTTCCTATTGAAAAAACTAAAGTCGTATTCAAAATGGCCGACTTCAAAATGGCCGTCATGGCCAGAAAACAAGTAAATAAGTGTTACAGATGAAAGCTGGTGACAAATCAAAAAAATGCAAAGAAACAACATAATTAACAAAAACAAAAAAGTGAAACCCCAATTTAATATGTGTAATAACCAGTGAAGGAAAGTTCCTCATTAAGACCATATTGGTCTGACTGACCCTAAATTAAAAATCCACCTATATTTGGATTTAAGTAACTGTTGTGTCACCCGTGCCCCCCTGATATTATTACAGACGAGATCCAGTTCCACGACCCTCAGGTCACTATACTTACCCCCATGAAATTCCAAAAAATGGGAAGCCACCGATGTGAGGGGTTTATACCCACTGGACCTGTCACGAGATGCCAATCAAATGTTCGAAAGATGTTGCTCTATCCTCTTCTGTATTTCTTGTGTGGTTTGTCCCACATATATCTTGTTGCATGGGCATAATAAAGCGTATACCACATTCCTAGAACGGTAATTCACATAGCATTTAAGAAAAATGTGTTGGTCATTCAAATCAGTAAACCTATCCGAGCTTTGTGTGAATTGGCACACATTGCAGTTGCCACAAGGGTGTGTGCCTTTCAATCTTCTACCATCACCACCATTCATAGAGGGACATGTCTTTCATGGTCCACTGGGTCAATGTTTTTTTTGGCAGTAGAGAGGCAGCACCCATGTTTGGCCAGGTCCCTTTGACATCCCCTCCCCAAGATTATATCAGCCTAGATCCCACAGCAAGCATTTATCCGCCTCCTATACCTGCTCCTCCAAGGAGATGGTCCCGTCCCTAACAGCAGCAGAGTACAGCATTGGAGCTGATCGGCCTAGGCGAGAGTAGCACACTGGCGAGCAGTTGCAGATAATTTACATCAAGCAGCAACCATCCTGCTGGCTGTCACCTCGCCGACTCCAACTGAGCAAGGTGGGCAGCGACAATGAGCGCAACATCCTGGCTGCTTTGAACCTGGGAGAAATAACTCATGCTCCCTGCATGCCCCTTTAAAAAAATGCACCAGCTTGAGCTTACAATGTCTAGGAGACTGCCCCTCTTTTCAGCTATTCCCATGTGGTGAGAAAATTTTTCCTGGACTTCAAGCTTTGGAATGGTCTGCAGCTATACTGTTTAATTCAAGATGTTCCAACTCACTGGAATTCTACATTGCATTGCCCGAACGTCGCAGTGAAAAACCGTGAACGATTTGGTCATGCACCAGACTGCCTCAGCAGGGAGTATGTGTTGTTTCCAGGTCAGGCAGTGGCAGCTCATGCCGTTCATGCTGCAGTTGTCCCTCATCCCCCTCATATGTATTTTTGAAGAGACGCTGGCACTAATGCAATAGATGGTGATGAAGGAGGATTAAAAAGAACAGCTAATGCATCTTGCTGTCCACCCTGTAACTGTTGGGGACCCACAATGAGAAACTCACATGGGGAAAGAGGAGGAGGTACTTCCACTGGAGGAAGAAGAGGAGTCAGAGTTGAAGAAGCAAGAGGAGGATGATGATGATGATAATAACCACGACACCCAATCTTCTCAGTGGGGGGAGGAGGTGGAAAGAATTGGCTCCTCAGACACACTGGCCATAAAGGGGACCTGTAGACTTGCTAGCTTATCCAGTGACAGGAGTATCATTGACATCAAGCAGTCTGACGATTGATATGCTTGATTGTTATACTTTTAGACCCTTGTTGTCAAAGCAATATGGGGAATGTTTTCATCTCGCAGATAGGGAGGAAAAATTTATTATTATCAAGGAATACTGTGTACGCAGCTTGCCGCAGCTTACAGCGAGCAGATGCCTGCTGCCAGAGTGTCTGAAATGGAGGCCCTTCACCTTGCCCTGCAGAGTCACCTCCCGCTGCCACAACCAGCAGAAGCATCTGCAGCCATTTCAGTCTCCTAAACATGATGGAGCAATATTTCAGCATGCCACGCAACGCTGAGGCCAGTCAGCAAGCAGACAGTTTCCGCCTCAATGCCCAGGTTCAGGCCTACCTACACTCATGCTTGTCCCTGGCACATACTCTGTTCCCTGACCCCATAGATTTCTGGGCATGCGGACAGTGGCCTGAACTGGCACAGCATGCTCTCTTTCTTGCCCAGCCTCCAGGAAAAACAAAAAAAAATCATAAAAAATAGGAGGCTAGAGCGAGTTATATACCAATTTTTAGGGCAATTGGAGCAACTTTGGTTCGGCCGAATTCAGATCCAAACTGAATAAAATCTTGAGTGGTTCACTTATCTCTACATAGTACAAAATACTGATTTTTTTTATTTTTAAATCACATCTTTGTGACTCAGTTTGTACAAGGAGCCTTAGCAACAATGATGTTTGGTGAGAAATGTTAGATAACACATTTAACAGGTGACGTTAAGTCAAGCAGCAGTATGACAGGTTAACTGTAAAAATCAAGTTTATTTTTATAAGGTTGCTGTACTCTAGTAGTGCAAAGGACAATATTGTAGAGGTATTTGTTAGTTTGCGTAACCTAGAATATACCTATTTGTATTTAGCTAAACAAATTTAAGAGGGAAGTTGTTGGAATATATACTTATTACTTTTTATGGAACTTGCATCCCTGGAACCCTGAATCTATTAACTATTGTCTTTCTATGGGGTCTTCTAGACATTCTTCTGACATCTGTCAGTTGAGGTAAACTAGATGTAACAGGATTTATTCTTTCTTTGACATACAGTATTTGTCACTAGAGATATCTGTAATGGTAACGTAGGCAATCACTTGTTTAGTAATCCCATTTCCGCAGTTAGGCTTCCACCACTGCATCCCACTAGGACGGTTGGACTTGGCTTCTGCAAGACTGCAGGTCAGGTCTACAGAGTTGCCACTGACTGATGGATCAAACAGATGACAGAGAAATCCATTAAGCTAGAGATCGAGCTTAGATAATCAGAGAGGAATGTCAAAGGCAGTATCAAAATCAGAGCTACGTGTAGGTCTAATAACAAGAATGGCCGGCAAACGGGAAATCAGACAGTCCAGGGCTGAACCTAGATGAGAATAGTTGGAGGCAATCCAGAGGAATAGTGAGACAAGCTGGGCCATATAATCAGAGGCAAGGCCACATCTTAACATCTCGCCTTAGGCAGGGGCCTACCTGTCTGTAAGGGGGTGGCAGTTAATAGCGGGGTATCATAGCTTATGGGAGCCATTCACTCTCATAGGTCAAGGGGTTGTCTCACCAGCAAATAGCATTTATCATGTAGGCAAAGTTAATACAATGTACTTAGTAATATATTGTAGCAGAGAAAACGAGGGTGGTGCGCTCACCTGAGGCCAATAGAAGGAGGCACAGACAATGCCGGGAACCCGGGGGTGAAGGTATGTATCCAAATTGAAGAGAGAGAGAGTCCATCTTCCAAATAACGTGGTAACTTTAATAATTCCGTGCAGTAAAAACCAAAGACAATCCATGCCTACGCGTTTCGGATCCTTCAATATTGATCCTTTTAGGATCAATATTACAGGATCTGAAACGTGTACACATGGATTGTCTTTGGTTTTTACTGCACTGAATTATTAAAGTTACCACGTTATTTGGAAGCTGGACTCTCTCTCTCTCTTCAATTTGGATTAGTAATGTATTGTGGTTGTCCATATTGATTTCTCTGCTGGCTGGATTAATTTTTCCATCGCATTATACCGTTCTTATTTCCATGGTTACAACCAACCTGCAATCCAGTGGTGATGGCTGTGCTTGCACACTATAGGAAAAGACACCAACCTAAGTACACTCCCGTATTCCCAGTCACTAGAGAGGCCGGAACTTTCTTCTATAGTATGCAAGTGCAACCACTGCAGCTGGATTGCAGGGTAATCATAACCATATAAATGAGAAGTGTACAGTTATAATGTACATTGATATAATGTGATGGAAAAATCAATCATGCAAAGGAGGCAATATGGACAATCACAATACATTAAGTGTCTTGTATTAAGTTTGTATGATAAATGGCACTTGCTGAAATGAGACAACCCCTTTAAGCCTATAATTCAGTACAATGGTGCAGGTGGTCGCAATGAAATTATTGAAACCTCCTGCATCGGGATTCATGCAACATAATTACATCATGAATTATGATGCCTAAGACCCGACACAGGAGGTTGCAATGCTGTTATGCTGACCAACTGCACAAGGACACAGGCAACTGCACAAGGACACAGGCAATTTGCACAAGGGGGGTGGCTGAAATGGTGGGTCATTGAAATTTTTTCTGAGGCAACAAAAAAGCTAGAATCAACCCTGGTCAGAGGTAAAACCAACAATCAAACACAGCAGAATGGCAGAACAGATTCAAGTAAAAAATGAATTGCACTGACTTTCCCCTGATTGGTCCACGGGTTGAGCCTCCTCAAGCAACATGATTGACTGAACAACCTGTTTATCTGACCAGTCATAGTGACACCAGGCATAATGACAGTTTCTCCACAATGTCCAAGGTAGAGACGAACATCACTGTAGCATGGAGAGGTAGGTTTGTTACAATAAATGGCTGACATGGAAAGACATGCTAATTGGGCTAGGAGGGTTGACAACTGTAGGACAAGTGATTGTGTTGTAAGGTCATTTTAATAATAAAGGGTAAATTATATTGCAGATATATTTGAATGTGTGGTAGAATGCCCCATTAGTGCAAGACAGTCTAAAATAAGAACTAGCATCTGAGTGCTTAAAATAACTTTGATCTAAAGGCCTAATATACTGTAAGCCAGCTTTAGGTTTCATGGGTTATTTCACTGACTAGTTTAATAGAGGTAAACACTGAGCTCTAATGCTAATGGATGTTCGAAATAAAGTGGCAAACTAAATTCAAGTATGATACAGTAATAGGATGCCACCCTTTTCTAGTCCGGCATGACTGTGTCACTGTGTATAAAACTAAGCCCATAAAGGCATGGTTTGGTGAGTTTGGTGTGAAAGAACTTGACTGGCCGGCAGAGATTCCTGACCTCAACCTCACCTAACCCTATATTTGAGCTAACATTTCAAGCCAGGTCCTTTCATCCTACATCAGTGGCTGACCTCACAAATGCTTTAATTGGTGAATGGGCAAATATTCCCACAGATACTCTCCAAAATTTTGTAGAAATCTTTCCCTAAACAGTGGATGCTATTTAAGATCCAAAGGAGGGAACAACTTGAGAGAGTGAGAAAGACCAACACTCTGGAAAAAAGATAAACAAATCAGTCCTCCTATATATGGGTTTCTGAGTAAGATATTTAAATGATCTTTATAAATAGAAAAGACAGCTAAAGCCTCAGTTATGGATCAGAAAGTGTGGACCCACTGTGCCACCTAACTGTTTCGATTTAACCTTCCCTGGTATTCATCCTTTAACCCCTGTACAGGGATCTGGACTTCACAGTGGGTTAGCAATCAGACCACTACCACCTAAGATAGTCTCAGAGTAATTGGCAGCTGACACACTTTGGCAGACTCGGTGTTAGGTGGGAATACAAACTGAGTAAACCTAACAAAAACAGAACCAAACTAGAAAGTGAAGGAGTAGACAAGCAGGGAGGAGTAGGCTAAGAGTACACTAGGAACACATACAGGGGATAATGCAGTTCATCTCCACAGATAATTTTCAAAAGCATGAAACTTCACACCACCTTTGCTAGTTAACAGGGAAACTAAAGCTCTATCCCCCTCCAGATGGAGAGGGTGCCTTCAATACCTAAGAACCACCAGCAATTGTCTGTTTGGATTTGTAAGAGCATGTGCTGGCCCTTTTAGAGGCTGGAGGTGAGCAGAGGTAAGGAGATAGAGGCTTGAGCACAAGGCAGAAGCATAGAGGCAGCATAACATTGAGTAGCACGGGTATCATGGAAGAGCAGAGTAGCAGCAGCTATAGACAGCTAACCTAATAGACTCCTTGATGGCAGAAAATGTAAGATGTGTTTTTTCCCCCAGAAACCCAGAGAAGTGTTATCTGGTATACAGTTCTTCTCACACATACTCACATGTTCTCTACAAGGAGAAATAGTAACCCCCTCGCCCCTCATGATCCCAACCAAGGCCTCTCAGGCAGCTAAGATAATTCTGTTAAAACACTATTTGCTGGTAGGAAACAGTTTTCTTTCCTCTTGGACATATAACTGGTTTGCACCTCTCTTTTCCAGATGAACATTGAGCACCATCTCTCTTGTTCTCCCTGATTTGAGTAGAATTGATTTGTATCTGAAAATTAATTTCAAGAAATTTGCTCATCTCTAATATATAGTATGTATATATAGTTACATATCGTCCTTACTCCTACGCTGGTCCAAATGACTCATCTATCAGCCATTAATTCATTAGTGGTTCATGCTAGGTACATTAGGGCTAAAGTAACACCCCTAGCTTATATTAATGTAGTCACACCATCCCTACATGTCGCTCTATGGGTTGCTCCATACTGCACTAATATTGATTATAGTGCACGATTTATAGTCATAGAGAGTTACTATTACAATGTAACATACTCATTAAACAGAAAGCAGCTTTTAATATTAGATTTAATTACAATTCATCATCTGCTATTACATACACCATTCACTATTGTTTCATCTGTATAATTAACATGTGTGTCAAATGATTCTGAATTATTTCTATAAAGCGTATTATACAAGTGTTTATGTGCACAATAAGCCTTAACAAGACAATGTGTTCCCTTGCTTTCACAAATTCACCCAGCTGTAAATAGCAAAGAATGAATGTAGCGTGCACCTACTTGATTTGAAAAATACCCTGCAGTAAAACCTGCCACTGATAGCAGCTATGGATGAATGCACATTAATTTCTGGCCACAAGGGAAAATTAAACAAAAGTTATCTGTAGAAAACGCACAGGATACAAGAGTACAAGCATAACTTCAATAGCTGAGAAACGTGTTAATTGGCATATTACAGCTCACTCTGTACATGAAAAAGTGTCATGTTACTTTAGAAGCTTAATTCTCTGTACAAATATCTAAGTATAAAAGGATTATATGGTACATAAATTCATTATATTAGTACAATATGTGAAAGAATATTGTGCAACCTATGACTAGAAATCAAAACCACAGGAAAGATTGTAAACCTATCAATAGCTGAAATAAAACAAAGGCGTTGATGCAATGATAGCTATTAATTGACACATGAAAAAAAAGATGATAGCAGCATAATAACTGTATACATACTGACAGCATGAATCAGGCACGCAATTTCACACTTTTGACTATTAGATTGCTTGATATTTACCAAGATCCTTTTCTGTTTACATAGAGATCTGATTTCAAGAATAATCAATGGTCTGGGTACATTGGGTTGTAAAGGGAAAAAGAGTTAGCTATGAAAGCTCTCTGAAAGGGCAGCTATGGTCTAACTAATATATGTGACTTTCCAGAGAATAATATAAAGAAAGATGGCAATCAGATGTACTTGACATTATTATGTTCAGCTTTTTAAAGGGCATTTTTCAAGGAGCAAAAGATAAAAGCAGTTTTAGAAGTTAAGGCTCTTGGGGTTGGAAGAAAAATAACAAAGTGAATAGAAAAGGAGGCAGAGAGGTAAACAGAGATGGTGTAAAGTGTTCGAAGAAATGTGTATTTAAAATAAATACCATTAACAAGTAGGAGTTAATGTGTGGATTATCGTACTGAACAGCTTTGTAATTTCTACCAACATTTATGAATGTGTGAATCCACAGGGTACAACACCTAGGATTTTTATAAAGTGTCTGTCAAATTAGCCTGTGCCTGGATGTGACAATTATATACAACTAATAAAAATGCAATGTCTACATTGCATGTTGTGCGATTAAGAGAGTAGGTTGGTTACAGATAGGTTTTTATCATTTTCCAATAAGTGAAGAATGGTGACTCTGTAGCTTCTATGTGTTACAAACTAATTGCTGTATAAGAAAGACCAGTTGCCAGAGTTGGTCATTGCAATCTAATGGTATTGTAAAAATGTCTTAAATGATTTCCACCTTTCCACCATTAGTCTGTAATAGTTTGTCAAGTTTGTTAATGTAAAAAAAAACATTATCTGTATATATATATATATATATATATATATATATACAGTACAGACCAAAAGTTTGGACACACCTTCTCATTCAAAGAGTTTTTTTTATTTTCATGAATATGAAAATTGTAGATTCACACTGAAGGCATCAAAACTATGAATTAACACATGTGGAATTATATACATAGCAAAAAAGTATGAAACAACTGAAAATATGTCATATTCTAGGTTCTTCAAAGTAGCCACCTTTTGCTTTGATTAATGCTTTGCACACTCTTGGCATGCTCTTGATGAGCTTCAAGAGGTAGTCACCTGAAATGGTCTTCCAACAGTCTTGAAGGAGTTCCCAGAGATGCTTAGCACTTGTTGGTGGATACACAGCTGATAGTCCTACTGAATAGACTGTTAGAATTTGTATTATGGCAATAAAAAAGCAGCTAAGTAAAGAAAAACGAGTGGCCATCATTACTTTAAGAAATGAAGGTCAGTCAGTCCGAAAAATTGGGAAAACTTTAAAAGTGTCCCCAAGTGCAGTCACAAAAACCATCAAGCGCTACAAAGAAACTGGCTCACATGCGGACCGCCCCAGGAAAGGAAGACCAAGAGTCACCTCTGCTGCGGAGGATAAGTTCATCCGAGTCACCAGCCTCAGAAATCGCAGGTTAACAGCAGCTCAGATCAGAGACCAGGTCAATGCCACACAGAGTTCTAGCAGCAGACACATCTCTAGAACAACTGTTAAGAGGAGACTGTGTGAATCAGGCCTTCATGGTAGAATATCTGCTAGGAAACCACTGCTAAGGACAGGCAACAAGCAGAAAAGACTTGTTTGGGCTAAAGAACAGATGGAATGGACATTAGACCAGTGGAAATCTGTGCTTTGGTCTGATGAGTCCAAATTTGAGATCTTTGGTTCCAACCACCGCGTCTTTGTGCGATGCAGAAAAGGTGAACCGATGGACTCTACATGCCTGGTTCCCACCGTGAAGCATGGAGGAGGAGGTGTGATGGTGTGGGGGTGCTTTGCTGGTGACGCTGTTGGGGATTTATTTAAAATTGAAGGCATACTAAACCAGCATGACTACCACAGCATCTTGCAGCAGCATGCTATTCCATCCGGTTTGCGTTTAGTTGGATCATCATTTATTTTTCAACAGGACAATGACCCCAAACACACCTCCAGGCTGTGTAAGGGCTATTTGACCATGAAGGAGAGTGATGGGGTGCTGCGCCAGATGACCTGGCCTCCACAGTCACCGGACCTGAACCCAATCGAGATGGTTTGGGGTGAGCTGGACCGCAGAGTGAAGGCAAAAGGGCGAACAAGTGCTAAGCATCTCTGGGAACTCCTTCAAGACTGTTGGAAAACCATTTCAGGTGACTACCTCTTGAAGCTCATCAAGAGAATGCCAAGAGTGTGCAAAGCAGTAATCAAAGCAAAAGGTGGCTACTTTGAAGAACCTAGAATATGACATATTTTCAGTTGTTTCACACTTTTTTGTGTCATTTCTTCGAATGAGAAGGTGTGTCCAAACTTTTGGTCTGTACTGTATATATATATATATATATATATATATATATATATTTTATTTTATTTTTTGCAACTATTTATGGCTCTTAATCAGGGATATTATAACACAGTATCTGAAGCCTCCCATATTTACACGCAACAGTACATAGGAATAGAAAGGTAGATGAGCCAATTTATGTAAAACAGATCAATATGAGTGGAAGAGTAAACAACAGTTGCGGAAGTAAATTGTTGTAGTAGTTATAGGTAAGGAGTGTGAAAATTGTATTGTTTCTTGATATAGATCTAGTTCATGAATTTAATGAGCCCAAGAGGTTTGAGGGGAAAACTCCTTAATAGATGTAGAAGGACAGAAATGTATGTGACATATTAGTTCCTGATCTGTGTGTCAAAGTTGTCATGAGCTTGTACTCCCATATGTGGCTGTCCCGAGATTTGAAATTCCCTTTTGATAACAAGACTTTTGTGTCAGTGATAAGGTTGTGGTCATGGCTGTTTTGGTACTTTTTTTTAATTTTATTATGTGAAATCATTCTTGTTCTAAGACTTCGACCAGTTTCACCTACATAGAGACCCCCAGTAGGACATTTTGTACATATAATCAATGACGGTACAGTCCACATTTCAGAATCTGCATCACGTAAGTGGTAATTAATTATGGATGAGTCTTATATTTTGTCTGGTTGCATGGAAATTGTCCTATTGTTGTTGGAGAGGACAATGACCTTTTGATGATGTTTCTGAGACTAGGAGGCTGCCTGTAGCACAGGAGTAGGGTATCTGGAAATATTAATTTCCAAAGTTTATCTTTTTGTTATCTTCGTCTCCAAGCAACCCAAGTTGTAAGCAACTACTAGAGGTAACCAATGGGTTTCTTGTTTCATTTTGTATCTTAGGAGCTCTCTTCTCTGTAAGCTGGTGTCTCTGCAAATTTCTCATCCCTGTCTGTAGGGTTTGAAAATATGGGTTGGTATCTGATATCTAGAGATGAGCGACTTGTTCAAAAATTCAATTCGCCGGTTCGACAAATTTTTCAGGGAAAATTTGGTTTGATCCGAATATATTTGTGGCAAATTATGTAAAAAAATGGCTATTTCCTAGCTGCTAATATCCTTTATAGTGGTGTAGAACACTGTGCCTTGTAGTAACATGCATAGGGAGTATCCTTTGGTAGGGAGATAATACTGTAAGTCCGTATGACATGCAGATGATAGGCATTGCTCTTAGAATGACTGCACACTTAACTTTTTAGGGCAGTCACGGGGTCAAAACTGACCAAATAACTCAAGTATGAGCTCAACCTTACAGGTCGATGTTAGTGCCAAGAAGAAGCGCACTCCTTTTACACCGTCACTAGCTGATTCCACATAGATGTTATCAGAACCAGAAGAGGGTGTCAGCAGTAAGTTTAAGTTGACATCACTGATTAATTTGCCCTTGCTCTGATCCGTCAGAACAATAACCCACAAAACACGGATCCTGTCTGTGGAGCATACGCCTTCACTTGGTCATCATTTGCTCAATATTCTATCAGTATTGCTAATGCCCAAAAAAACAGGATTGGATATAAAACAGAGATGACACATGAATGGAATATTTGCATGTATTCTGTGTTTTGTACCCACTCCTGCTTTTGGCTACCAAATCATACGCCACTTCTGATGGGATTATACAGGCCTTACAGCTGTTACACAGACATGATCCGTTGTGCGTCAAATTTTTTCTTCCTTCTGACAGATCAGAAGTAGGGTCAAGTAAATTATGATGTCAGCCAGGCCAAAAGGCAAAATAGTGGACCAGTCATGAAGTGGGGAGGGTGGGAACAACATGAGGAGACCACAGAGTGGCCCAATGACAGAGTGTGGAGGTGGCAGCAGTATGAGGAGGCCACTGAGTGGCACAATGACCGAGTGTGGAGGTGGCAGAAGTATAAGGAAGCCACCGAGTGGCACAATGACTGAGTCTGGAGGTGGCAGCTGCAGTAGCAGCATCAGGAGAAGGCCACCAAGTGGCACAATGACAGAGTGTGAAGGTGGCAGCAGTATTAGGAGGCCACCGAGTAGCACAATGACCAAGTGTGGAGGTGGCAGCAGTATGAGGAAGAAACCGAGTGGCACAATGACAGAGTCTGGAGGTGGCCGCAGCAGCAGTAGAATCATCAGGAGAAGGCCACCAAGTGGCACAATGACAGAGTCTGGAGGTGGTGGCAGCATCAGTAGGAGGCCACAGACTGGCACAATGACAGAGTATGGATGTGGTGGCATCAGCATCAGGAGGAGGCCACAAGGTGGCACAATGACCGAGTGTGGAGGTGGTGGCAGCATGAGGAGACCACAGAGTGGCAAGGTGACATAGTGTGGAGGTGGCAACAGCATGAGGGGACCTCTGAGTGGCACAACGAAGAGAGATTGTGGAGTTGGCAGCAGCATGAAGAGGCCAGAGTAGCAGTTTTGTCTATTCATTTATAGGGAATATGGGACAGAACAGAAGGTTAAAATTTCTCAACTTTATAAAGTGTTGCTTAAAACACGATTTAATAATACACGTTCTTTGACACAAAAGGCTTGGCAAATTGATTGTCCGTGAATTTCCCTCGAAGATTGGGATAATATATTGGCAAATTTAAGTTTACTTTCTTATAATTTAAACCAAGTTTTGGTTCAATTTAATATTCAATATTTAATACATTTAATAATAAAAATAAAGTGTTGCCTAAGACAGGAGAGAATCTGCCAGTCTTAAGTCTATTTGATGACGTGGTTACGATGGAGAAAGCATTAAAAAAATTATTTCTCTCCACCTGGAGACGAATCCTGTCAAGATTGATGCAAATGCGGTATCTGCTGCTCATTGACCCAGATACTTCTGGGGGAACCTGCCTGGCATGAACAGGCCTCTAGTAGCTACAGACAATGAGAAGACAATACTTCAATAAAGATTTTACTACATATAACCGCAGCGCTGACCGCTGAATAAATTTTGTTTTTCAACCAAAATACTTCAATAAAGATTTTACCGCATATAACCGCAGCGCTGACCGCTGAATACATTTTGTTTTTCGACCAAAATACTTTAATAAACATCTTACCACATATAACTGCAGCGCTGAACGCTGAATAAATTTAGTTTTTCGACCGAAAAAAGTCAATAAACACTTTACCACATATAACTGCTGCGCTGAACAAATTTTGTTTTTCGACCGAAATACGTCAATAAAGATTTTACCACATATTTATGCAGCGCCGAACGCTGAATAAAATTAGTTTTTCGATCGAAATACTTCAATAAAGATTTTACCGCGTATAACCACAGCGCTGACCACTGAATAAATTTAGTTTTTCGACTGAAATATGTCAATAAAGATTTTATCACATATAACTGCAGTGCTGAACGCTGAATAAATTTAGCTTTTCGACCGGAAAAAGTCAATAAACACTTTACCACATATAACTGCAGCACTGAACGCTGAATAAATTTAGTTTTTCGACCGAAATACGTCAATAAAGATTTTACCACATATAACTGCAGTGCCGAACGCTGAATAAATTTAGTTTTTCGACCAAAGTACTTCAATAAAGATTTTACCACATATAACTGGAGTGCTGACCGCTGAATAAATTTAGTTTTTCAACCAAAATACTTCAATAAAGATTTTACCGCATATAACCGCAGTGCTGACCGCTGAATAAATTTTGTTTTTCGACCAAAATACTTTAATAAACATTTTACCACATATAACTGCAGCGCTGAATGCTGAATAAAATTAGTTTTTCGACCGAAATACTTCTATAAAGATTTTACCACATATAACTAAAGCGCTGACCACTGAATAAATTTTGTTTTTCAACCGAAATACGTAAATAAAGAATTTACCACATATAAATGCAGCGCTGAACGCTGAATAAATTTAGTTTTTCGATAGAAATACGCCACTAAATGTTTTACCACATATAACTGCAGCACTGAACGCTGAATTAATTTTGTTTTTCAACCGAAATACGTCAATAAAGATTTTACCACATATAACTGCAGCGCCGAACACTGAATAAAATTATTTTTTTGATCGAAAAACATCAATAAAGATTTTACCACATATAACTGAAGCTCTGAATGCTGAATAAAATTTGTTTTTTTACCGAAATACGTCACAAAAGGTTTTACCACATATAACTGAAGAGCTAAACGCTGAATACATATTTTTTTGCTACCGAAATACATCACTAAAGGCTTGGGACTCTCCACCTCGGCTCGCCACAAGCCATCAGTTCTCTGAAAGGTGCAGATTCCACCACCTGGAAAAGGAGGGACTGCAGCACCAGAAACTTGGGCAGCAGCACGTTCATCTTCTGCACAGTTGGATGCGTGCACGAATACTGTTATCTCTTGGCAATCGCTTTGGTGATTGATTGCTGACGGAATGACTGATGAAGCAGTAGGAGGAGCAGGAGCATCAGGACCAGCAGACGATGGGAACGAGAGACAAACCTCCTTTCGCCTGAGGTGGTGGAGCCTTGACTGCCTGAAATTGGGTGCGGCATGCCACTGGATGATGCAGCGTTTGCTGCATCAGGCTGGACCACCACATGGGAGCCACGGTTCTCCCAGGCCACTTTATAGTGATGCTGCATTGGTGATGCAACATTGGCACACTAGCCATGCTTCACTTTCAGACCACAGATCCTATATATGGCCATGTTCACCTCCTCTAGGGGCTGTACAAAAAACTGTCACACCGCAGAGTAGGTGATTTTACCGACAACACTACGCACTGACTGACTGCTACCGCCGCTGCTTCCGTAAACCCCTGGACCCCTCTTTAATAAGGATACATTTTTATAAGAATACATTTTTCGTTTTCTACTGAAATACGCAACTAAAGGCTTTACCATGTTTCACTGCGGCGCTGTGAATTTATCATTTTCTACCAAAATACGTCACTAAAGGTTTTACCACAAATATTACCGCAGCGCTGAACGCTTAATATATTTTGATTTTCTACCGAAATACGTCACTAAAGGTTTTTCCACATATAACTGCAACAGTGAACACTTAATATATTTAGTTTTTCTACCGAAATACGTCACTAAAGGTTTTACCACATATAACTGCAAAAGTGAACACTGAATGTATTTAGTTTTTGTACTGAAATAATAATAACTGCACTATTTTTCATTTTGTACTAAAATAGGCCACTAAACTCTTTCACCACAAATAAATGCACCATTGAAGTGCATATATATATATATATATATATATATATTTATATATATATATTTTTTTTCCTTTTTGTACTGAAATTGGACACTGAATGCTTTCACCACATACAACTACATATGCAGAAGTGAAATGCGTATATATTTTTCCTTTTTGCACTGAAATAGGCCACTAAACTCTTTTTTCAGAAATAAATGCACCATTAAAGTGCGTATATATTTTTCTTTCTGTACTGAAATAGGCAACTAAACGCTTTTGCCACAAATAAGTGCACCAGTGAAGTGCATATATTTTTTTCTTTCTTTACTGAAATAGGCCACTGAACACTTTCAACACATATAACTGCAGAAGTGAACTGAGAATATATTTTTCTTTTTGTACTGAATTAGGCCAGTAACTGCTTTTAGCAAAAATAAATGCACCAGTGAAGTGTGTATATTTTTTCTTTCTGTACTGAAAGAGGATACTGAATGCTTTCAACACATATAACTGCACCAGTGAAGTGCATATATTTTTTCTTTCTGTACGGAAATAGTCCCAGTAAACGCTTTTGCCACAAATAACTGCACCAGTGAAGTGCGTATATATTTTTCTTTCTGTACTGAAATAGACTGAAATAGATTTCAACACATATAACTGCAGAAGTGAACAGAAAATATATTTTTCTTTTTGTACTCAAATAGGCCACTAAACGCTATTAGCTGAAATAAATGCACCAGTGAAGTGCGTATATATTTTTCTTTTTTTGTATTAAAATAGGACAATGAACGCTTTCACCACATATAACTGAAGAAGTGAAATGCGTATATATTTTTCCTTTTTGTACTGAAATAGGCCACTAAACTCTTTCAACACAAATAACTGCAGAAGTAAAATGTGTATATATTTTTATTTTTCCACAGATATAAGCCACTAATTACTTTTTAACATAGCACTTGCACCCCAATAACATGAACAAATTGCTGGAATGCCAGAGTGTATAATGGCTATTTGGATCCCCTAATAGTCTTTTCCCTGCGCTTGTAAATCGCTTTTTTTTTCACAATGAGGTTTTTCTAGCACTGTCCCTAGCAACTTCAGACATCTCCCCCTGCACTAAGATGCTGTAAAATGATTCCTCCCTATCCTTTCCCTGCACTTGTAAATAGATTTTCTTTTTTTTTTTACAATGAGGTTTTTCCTATTGCTGTCCCTAGAGCCTTCTCATGTCTGTCCCTGCAGTCAGTACACTGGAAAATTTCTGACTCTATGATGGCTGCCGTATTTATAGGGCTGTGACATCACAGGGCTGGCTGCTGATTGGCTGCATGCATAGCATTATGGGTCAGCCCGCCTTCCCAGAGTTCCTTGCCCCATGTCCTCACACGTGTAGTCGCCATTGTAGCTGCCATTTTGGGAAAAATTGCGATTCATTACCACTGAGCACAAGGAAATTTGCATTCATTGCTAATCATATCTTTCCTGAAATTTGGATCGAATTTCACTTCTTCTGATTCAATTCGCTCATCTCTACTGATATCTGACTGTAGATGATTGGAGATTTTATATGTTGTATTATGTTTCTTGTAAAGCAAAGTCTTAATT
This sequence comes from Bufo gargarizans, assembly GCF_014858855.1. Classification (NCBI taxonomy): domain Eukaryota; kingdom Metazoa; phylum Chordata; class Amphibia; order Anura; family Bufonidae; genus Bufo; species Bufo gargarizans. The sequence goes on from NC_058084.1 coordinate 163,453,972, forward strand.
TTATTGTTTTATATCATTTTGATGGTGTTCAAAAGGTCTATTTCTGTAAAGAAGTAGTTGAGTATTAAATTGATGGCAGGAAGAAATTAATCAAAGTGTTCAGGGAATATTTTTACTTTTTGTTCAGATTCCTTTCCAAGGATTATCATTGTCAGTGTAATGATAGTAGACCAAAGGCTTCTTGAGGCAGGAGGATAGAAAGTCACTTTCAAGCTTGCACATATTGTGCTGTACTAGTCTTCTGTAGATATATGTTGTCACTAAATGAAAAGTAGTTATGGATGAGAGAACTAAATTTTTAAGATCCATCACAGATTCAGTGCCAATTTATTTTTCATAAAAATATGGCAGTCTTTTAAAATATCCCAGTAAGGAATAATGGAATATAAAGATTCCACATCCATGGTGGCCAGGATATTTCAGCCTGGTAGGAGACTTATTGCAGACAGCTTATTTAGTAAGTCAGTTGTGTCATAAAGGTAGCTGGCTAAATCTCTCACCAATGGCTTTTACCCATCAAGATTTTTTTTTCATTGCAGGTGCACACATATGAGATTATCATTCTCCTTAGAACCCCAGGTTTGTGTATCTTGGGAACCATGTAAAATGTCTCTATTTTTGTAGTTTATTTTTTAAAGTTCTTTATAGTACTCCTGTGTCTGGTCTGGCTTCAATTTGGCATAGTAGCAAGTGACTGTCAATTGCCTGTTTTCTTCTGTCAGGTAGTACTAGTCACTAGTCAGATGTGTTTATTATGACTATAGCACCACATTTGTCTGCTGGTTTAATTATGACTTCCTTATTGTTTTTAAAAGATTGTATCCTCTACTGGGCACTGATGTTGAATAGATGGCTCTTGTCAAATTCACACTTGATATTAAAGAGGAATTTCAAATCTCAAGGAGAGTCTGGGCGTATAAGCTCATGGCAACCTTTAAGAGTGAGGAATCAATTTTCTGCATGAATTTATGTCCTTCTAAAGTTATTAATTAATTTGCCTGTCTGCCTTCTTGGGTTCATCAATTTCATGAACTAGATCTGTATCAGGGACAATAAAACTTTCACACTATCTATAACTCCTATACCATTTTACTGATACAATTGTTTACTCCTCCATTCATATCGATCTGCTTTGCATCACTTGTCTCATCTACTTCATTTTTCCAATGTATTGTTGTATATAAATATGGTAATCTTCTGATGTTGTGTTATAATACGTCTGATGAAGAGACCTGAATAGTCTTGAAAGCTTGCAATTTTGTCTTCATCTTTTAGTTATTAATTGAAGAACTAAGGATTAGTAACATAGTACATAAGGCCGAAAAAAGACACTTGTCCATCCAGTTCGGCCTGTCATCCTGCAAGTTGATCCAGAGGAAGGCAAAAAAAACTGTGAGGTAGAAGCCAATTTTCCTCACTTTAGGGGAATAAAAAATTCCAGAGTCCAATCAGGCAATCATAATAACTCCCTGGATCAACGACCCCTCTCTAGTAGCTATAGCCTGTAATATTATTACACTCGAGAAATACATCCAGGCCCCTCTTGAATTCCTTTATTGTACTTACCATCACCACCTCCTCAGGCAGAGAGTTCCATAGTCTCACTGCTCTTACCGTAAAGAATCCTCTTCTATGTTTGTGTACAAACCTTCTTTCCTCTAGACGCAGAGGATGTCCCCTCGTCACAGTCACAGTCCTGGGGATAAATAGATGATGAGAGAGAGCTCTGTACTGTCTCCTGATATATTTATACATAGTAATTAGATCTCCCCTCAGTCGTCTTTTTTCTAAAGTGAATAACCCTAATTTTGATAATCTTTCAGGGTACTGTAGTTGCTCCATTCCAGTTATTACTTTAGTTGCCCTCCTCTGGACCCTCTCCAGATCTGCTATGTCTGCCTTGTTCACTGGAGCCCAGAACTGTACACAGTACTCCATGTGTGGTCTGACTAATGATTTGTAAAGTGGTAGGACTATGCTCTCATCATGGGCATTTATGCCCCTTTTGATGCAACCAATTATCTTATTGGCCTTGGCAGCAGCTGCCTGACACTGGTTTTTGCAGCTTAGTTTGCTGTTTATTAAAATTAAGATTCAACTATTTTATATAGAATAAGCTTGGCACTAAATTCAGTGCAGGGTAAGAAAGATGGAATAGGGAGAGTAAATAGTATATATTATGTCTATGGAGATCCTAAGACCTTGTGACAGTATTATGAAATTTCTGCTGTAGGTTACTAGTCATGAACAGTACTGGGTGACATAGAAATAAAATACGATGAAATGCGTCTGCCACTTGGGTCTTGTGACCTGCAGAAATCTCAGTGGTCAAACTCCTGCTGACTGGACATTGAAGACATATCCTAATGACATCAATATCTTTCCTGAGATGTCATCTTCATAGATTTTTACATAATATTTTACTAGTAAATGTACTGAGGAAATATTTTATTTTTTCACCAAAAGTATTAAGAGGCACATGGATTTTAATAAATTTGGTACAATTCACTTACTGTTAGTTCCACAGTCCATGCCCAACGTCCTCCTGCTGTTCCATGTGAGCACGGATGCTGCACCACTTACTATGTCATCCAACATTCTGGTCACTGACATAATCTCCATGCTGCTGCCTCCACACTCCTGCCTGATGCTCCCTTAGAGCGCACGCGCTTACCTCCAGCCTTTTTAACAGACAGTGTGCATGCTCTCAAATCTATCCCCAGATAAGGCTGAGGGTCCCTGGGTATTTAAGGCAGAAGGGTGCCTGAGCCTTAGGTTCCCTGGTGACCAGTAAAGTTGTTCTGATTGACTGGTGCTATTGTGATTTACTTGTGTTTTTCCTGCATTAACTCCTGCCTGTATTTGTACCGTGTTTCAAATGTATGCTGCCAGTGTGTCCCTATACATATAAATCCAATCTCAGTTCAGTTCAGCTACCTGTATTGTGTTTCCCTCATCACCACTCTGCCCTCAAATCTTTTCTGCATCTGCATTAACTGGGGAGGAAAAATCCACTATGAAAATAGGCCTCGGCGCCAAAGGGGGTAAAATTGATGCACTGTGTTATACATGATACGTCTATGCCTAAAACATAAAATTGGCCTCTCTAAACAAAATTGTGGGACTCCTACTTTATTGATTATGACCCTTACAATAGTTGCCCCTTAAAATGCATTTTTTTTTTTTTTTTTAAAGACTCTACTAGTACAGCGCAGATTTGGAAATGGATTTATATGCACTTTAAGATCTTTAAGCACCTGTCTTAAACACATCTCCTTAAGAAAATATCCTTTGCAACCATATACATTTTGATGTCTGCATGGTATACTGGTTCTTAGCTGACCTAGGTCCTTTATTTTAGCATGATATTGTAAGGAAATGAATGTTGCTATTATACACAGTGTAATTAAACTGTCAAAGTACTAGTCACCTGTCAAGAGAAACACATACAGACTTGACACTAGCCACCCAGTTTAGCAAAAAATAGGTTAAAGGTAGAATTACAGTACCATGAAACACCCCTAGCACTAAATAGGGCCTTGCCTACAGTACAATAATGGAATAAGTGTGATCCTTCAAAGGGACCTAAACTAATTTACCCTTAGAAATCCAAGGTTGTAATGGCAGAGTAGCTGCTAATAGGTGCAATTAATAGGTAGAGTGGCCATAATAGTTTGGGCCACAATCAGAGGGGAAAAGTCAAAGCTAAATCTGTGACTAGTAATCACAAAAGAGACAAGCAAAGTCAAACCAGCTAAGCCAAACAGTGAAGTAACGACAGACATGAGACTAGTCAGGAAACAGTCCAAAGTAATAAACAGTAGTATATACTAGGTGAAAGGCAAAAGAGTAGGATAAACTAGATCAATAAACACAAGTATACTCTCAATGAATAGAGAGACAAACTAGGGTAATTAATTTCAATGGGAGTTCCGGAGATAGCCAAGTATAGTGCTCAGTTATCACTGGGACTGCCATAGAAATGATGGTGAAGCTGATCACATGCCTGACCAGCTGCTATGTTCATTTCCCTGAGGGATACAGGGTCCCTGTTCTTGTCATCAATGAGGATCCCAGGTTAGGACCCATACCAAACTAATTGTTATCCCCTCTCCTGTGGGCAGGGAATAACTTAACATAACCAGACTACTTCTTTATTGATGAACGTCGAGGAAACCCCACCCTGGTAACTTAAGGTTTAAAGGTAAAAGAGAGAAAGTAGATGGTGGAAATAGAGGGAAAAAAACATAAAATAAAAGGACTTGCAGTCCATTATCTGCAGGGAAGGGTATCAGTTTCCCCACTCTTATAATCATTCTTTATATTGTTACAGTATACAATTATTATTGAAGATGGACAATTAGCTGAGACTGTAAGCACATTAGTTAAAAATATGCAGCCAATAAACTAAATTGAATCTCAAATTTAAACAGAGTACATGCTTGAAAATCTGTCATAAAATTGCCATTGACTTACAACGGAAGACATGTGTACTACATAGAATACTTTTAGCAGCAACAAGTTTTTTCGAATATGTTCTCCGGGGCTGTAGCATTAATGGTATTTATTACAATTAAAACGTTTACTGCTCCCTAAAAACAAAGTTCTCTGCTCTCCTGATCCAAAAAATAATAAAACATTAAAATATACTTCCAGTGGTTTCCCATGTGTCACTAGCTTGAACATCATCACAAAGCCTGACACAGTTAAGGGCGGGTTCACATCAGCGTTTCAAATTCCGTTATTGCTTTCCGTTATAACATGGTTATAACAGAAAATAACAAAATTTGTAAGATGGAATTGAAAACAGAAACCTTTAGATGCATTCCGTTTTGATCCATCATAATAGAGGTCTATGGGCAAGCGTTACGGAATTCGTAACACTGATGTGAACCCGCCTTAACTGGTGGAAGATATAGTGAGGTGTAGTGCCGGAGGGGGGGAGGGAATCACTATGGTATAAATACTTGAAAGTTTTTTTTTGTGTTTTTTTGGTACACATAACACTTAATTTTTTTCCAAAGAAATTTGAATTACCTTCTTTTGGATTTCTGCTTACCCTCATCTAGTGTGACATTGTCACGGAAGGTGTACAGGAAACTAGAAAACACAAAATGAAGATCCGAATGACTGGATCCAAAACTAAGGAACAAAAGGGAGAGCCCTGCATCAGACCTGGCTCTCTCCCTAACTGCTCAGCCTATGCAAAAATCCCAATGGTAGATGATCGCATATCCTCGTACCTCGACTGTATAACACCTGAACACCCTATAATAGTGAGGGGACACGACCACCGGCTACCTACACTTGATACTTAGGGAGTCAGGGTCACCTGGGATCCAGCAAACAGGAAAACACAAATGAACGAACAAAACTTATCTGTAGAAGACTCAGAAGTAGGATCAGCATGCACACACTCCAGGAAGTAATATAAACCGCAAAGTGATGCAGTATGTGGAGGGATTTAAAGGGATGCAATCAGTGCAACTACATGACAGCTGAGAGAGGCTAACGAGATGAGAAAATGAAAGCAAAACAAAGGGAACCTCAAGGAGGAGGTTCTGAAGGACGTTTGTCAGAGCTTCTCAGATGTCTGGTGGTGACAGACATAGATGAATACTTGACTAAATATCATAGACTAGAAAGTCTAGGAATGTTACACATATGCCTGCCCATACCTTAGCTCTAATTTTGCTAAAGGGGTTCTCAAGTCCCATAATGATTTTATTTATCTTTACTCAAAACCCCAAACGCATCGTATTTATACCCTGGGTACCTGGTCGTCATGTCAGCACTTTCCTTTCCCTGTTCTCTGTTCATCTTGTCAGGATGTTAATGTATAGAACGCCCTGTTTTCCTCATCTTCCTGCTGAGTTTGCTAACCAATCCCAGCATGCTTTGCTCTGGAATGTTTCATGAAAACCTTGACATAGCGTGCTTCAATTCACAATACAATCAGACACTGGGTTGTCACACATAGACACATACTGTATAAGCTAGACATCTTGTTACTTTGAAAAGCTGGTTATCTTGTGACACAAATATCAAGGCATGTCTAACCAAGAAGAAAGGTAAGGGAGGACATGTCTGTGTGTATTTTTGTAAACTTGTCATGGTTTGTCTGTCCCTTTCCTTATGGACAATTAAACATTGCTACTTCTTGTCTTGTGCATAAATTCAATCAAGTATGTCACTATACAGTGAGAGGGTAAGGTTGATCCCTAAATAAGAAGCTTTGGGTGAAAAATGCAAAAAGTGCTGCTATGACTTAAAATGATAGTTATCAGAAGTCATTGAACCCAATTGCTGCATATATGGGATCAATGGCAAAATAAAGTTTTCCCTAATGGACGGAGGGGGTCATAATCAGGAAGTTATTATCAGTAGAAAAAAATCCAGCATCAGCGATAAAAAATATATATTCTCGATTTCTCCATTTTTGTAATTTACATAAACTGCTTTACACTGATGATTTACACTGTGCTGATGAGCAAACAATTGTCGGGAACTAAGCCTTCCTTCCTGACAATTGCCTGCTTGTTACTGGAGGTGAAGTGTTGTATTTACAAGCAGCGATCTCCTCCACAGTATGAGAACAAGCGATAGCTACTACCATCGTTCGGCCTCATATAGCTCCATTGTTTCTGGGCATCAGACTGGCTGTTTAAATCTGCTGCCCAGACACAATGATTTATGCTGGATTTACACAGCCCAATGTTCAGGCCAATTATTGGGAACTAACATTACTTCTGCTTATTCCCAATAATCTGCCCATCTAAAGGGGCCTCAGGTCGCCCTATGAATGAGCCAAATGCTCAATTCAGGTTAAACAGTCGTTCATACAGACATCTAAATAATTGTTTAGACAGCATGCTCTGCTCTCCAGAAACAATCCGGCTGTATGTAGCCATCACTCATCCTCCTCCTGTGGAGGTGATCGCTGTATGTAAATGTACTGCTTCACCCACACTAATGAGCAGGTAATTGTCACGAAGGAACACATTAAGATCAAGTGTGTAAGGTCATCTGCCCTTACAAGGAGACCTCATCAGATGGGACCCTACACTATTAGACTTACCATTCCTGGGCCTAGGACTCCAAATTACCAAGATGAAAGTATTGTCAAGATGGAAGTAGCAACATCCAAAATGTACTATCTGAAAGCAACAAAATAAGCCAGCACATCCAAACAAATTGAAGTATATAGACATTCTGCACGCTCCACTGGTTGTAATGCAGAAGAAAACAAACACAAAAGATACAGCAGTTCTTTCCAACTGGTAAACATATGTATTACATTGATTATATAGATTGTATTAAATTACATTAATGCTACTATATGTTTTCTATACATATACAGTAAGTTTAAGGTTGTTAGAACACATTTTAACCAAAGGTGTGAGTCTATCTGCCCCAACAAGGTGATCTTAGACAGGATCCTGTACTAAACATACTCACTTCTCCTGGGACTAGGGCTACAAAAGGAAATTGGCAGTTTGTTTGCATTATGCGTATATCTCTGTATAAGCAGCACTGAAGATGGACATCTTATCATGTTACTGGCAATTCATTCTAATCTCTCTTGTTATTCAGCTACTAGTCTGAAGATTATTACAGTGGTCCCTCAAGATACAATGGCCTCAGGATACAATATTTTCAACATACAATGGCCTTTTCTGACCCATAGTAAGTTGAAACCAAACTCAACATACCGTACAAAGCCTCAGACTCAGATCCTAACAATCAAGGCCACTTCTCTGGTAAAATATCTGTATTAGTTGCTAGCTGGCAGCTATTTTTGAATGTTAGATGTAAGGACTTGTTTTATCTATCTTAATTATCAGCCTATTTGTCTTAAATCTTCATGTTCTCTTATCTTGGATGACATTTTGGGGCTTTGGAACCGATTACTCAAGTTACAATGGTTTCAACATACAATGGTCGTTCTGGAACTAATTAATATTGTAACTTGAGGGACCACTGCATTTTAATTCTAAATAGCACTAATCAAGAAGGTCAGGTTTCTAAGGGTAATTGTATTTAATATGAAATATTCTTAGAAGAGAAATTAAATATCTGATCTCAAGGAAATAAATACCTGTGATGGCCTAATCAAAATAATAACATCTTCTTTGATGGAAAATTAATGCCCAAAGGAGCAGTGTCATAGAATGTCCACAGTTTGTCTCTTATTATTTTTCCTTCAAGTTCACAAGCTCCATTTGAATGCATCTACTGACCTCTGCTGGCAAAAGCCTCTGCTAACAGTTTCAGAAATGAAAATTAAGTATTATCAATATAATAACAATAACATACAAAAGACAGTCACATAAATATATTTCAAATTGAATATATAACAAAATAATAATATATGTTGTTGAAGAAAATACTGCTGCTGTTTTATCACTAGAAACAGGTTACTCTACAGAGAGTTTAGTCTAACCATGTTCATGTCTGCAATAGAGTACGTGTTCTTTCTTTTTTCTCCATCATGTTCAACACTTTCCATTTTTTATTGTGCATATATCTTTGAAAACCATAACTTTGTTTTTTACATTAGGTTTTGAAAATAATTTTTGTACCTTTTTTTCTGCGATAGTTGGGGCTTTATTTTTAGGTCGTTTATAGTTCAGATGTTTTTGTTTTTAGTTTTAGTTGTTTTAGTTTTCGAACATGAGACTACCATCATTTTATAGACAATCATCTGGGCTATCTCATACATAATTTGGACTTAAAACTATTTAGCATATGATTAGTTATGCAGATTCTTGTCATGTAACTGCATTGTTACAGTTTTGCTCCTAGTAGTGGAACAATTTTTTTCTTCCTGTATGCCGCCCTGGAAGGAGAGAGGGAGAGTGTGCACCCACTAGTTCTGCCACCCACGCCCCTGTCCCTGCCTACTTGCACTTACTCATCCTAGGCGATGGAGCGCAACTGGGCAGCGATCCCTAACTTGAGTAAGTGTGGGAGGGACAGAGAAAAGCAGAGACAGGCAACGGGCGGCGTGCGGCAACAGGAGCGTACAGCAGTCGAGAAGGGTCAACAAACTAGCAAAGGTCACAACGAGAGGTCACGACAAACTACAAGGGAGATGCAAAGACAATACTAATAACAAGCCGGAGGTCGCGTCAGAGTACAAGGGAGAAGCAGGAGCGTGGTCAAATAACTAGCCATCGCTCAAATACAAGAGCAATGGAGCAGAGTATCAAGAGCCTATATAAACAATATCACAGGCAATCTGTGGCCAGCAGGTTGCCTGCTTGTATACTGAAGGGCTAAGGTGATGTGATGTGGCCAGCACCACATGACCTATCCTAGGACTGATAGCTGACTGCCGAGTGTCCGGCTTGGCGCTCAGCCCACACAGTTATCCTGGCAACAGAGGACGCCGGCCGTACATAGAAGGAGCGTACGGCCAGGCGCTTCGCCCTCCGTTGGAGGGCGCCTCCTGCAGTCGCTGGAGAGGTACAGGACGTTGGCTGCGCAAGGGGGAGGACACATGTCGCCGGCGTCCCGTGACACTGGTCTCACATTCCTTAATATCTCAGTGTGTTATTAGGTTGATTCCCAAGTGAAAGGTCACTGACTCGAATTGAGGAGCAACCATGATGAAGATTTCCCAAGAAAAGAGAAACAGTATCATCCAGCTCATTAATATCGGTATCTCGGCCAAGAAAAATACCAAACTGCATCATGTGAGTGCCATGACAGTTGGAATAATACTAAAAGAAAGTCCATCCATCCATTCCAAAGCTAAGAGGTGGACGTCTAAGAGGTGGAAAAGTATTGGAGTCAACACATTGGCTCATCACAAGGTGGTTTGTGTGCTTCGTAATAGTGAAATCGATGTGCATGCAAGCACCAAGCGATGCGCATTACACAAGTCTGGAATGGTGGCCCGAAGAAAAAGATGAAGATTCAGAAGCTTAGACTTCAATATCATCATAAGAAGCATCAGCTCGAGTTTGCAAAAAAGTATGAACAGTGGACAGTAGAAGATTGGGAAAGGGTGATTTAGAGCAATGAAACAAAAGTTAGCAGACTGGGCTCAAATGGGTGCAAATGGGTCTGGAAGAAACAAGGGAACAGGTGGCTAACGGATCTAAAAATTGATGGAACTGTCAAGTTCGGTGGAGAAAGCCTGATGATAAGAGGTTGTTTCACAACCAAAGGCATTGGATACTTGACCAGAATCGATGGTAGTCTCAATGCTGATCTCTATGTGAGAATCCTACAAGACGATTTACTTCGTACACTCGAGTACTTTGGGTATGAAAGGGACTACATAGTCAAGATTGGCGAAGAAATGGTTTAATGACAATGAGGTGCTGGATTGCTCCCCACAGTCCCCAGACCTCAACCAAATTGAACACTTGTGGGTGGGGTTGAGGAAAAAGCTGCATTCGTACCTAAGTGGCTCAACCAGTATGTAGCAACATTGGGAATGTTTGGAAGAGACCTGGGAACAGATTTCGGCCGAGACATGCTTGAATCTGATTGAGAGCATGCCCAAAAGGATTCAGGCAATGTTAAAAGCCAAAGGTAGATTTACAAAATACTAACAAAATAATAAAAATTGTAATTTAGAATTTTAGGAGCAAAACAGTAACAATGCAGTTACATGACAAGAATGTACATAAGTAATCATATGCTAAATAGTTGCAAGTCCAATTTATGTATGAGATAGCCAAGATGATTGTCTATAAAATGAAGGTAGTCTTATGTTCGAAGCTATAGTGGATGGTGAGATATGGAGCCTGAAATTCAAAAGTTCAAAATATTGTTACCCTTTTGCTCATCAGTGTAAACTGAGCAAGAAATAAGTGAAAAAATAAGAGCAAACAGCAAGTGTTGCTATAGAGAAACATTTTATTGAATAGTTCAGTGGCTGTCTAACATTTTTAATTACATGCAATTACAAGACTTGTTGTAATTTTTAACTTCTTCTCTAAAATAGGGATTACATATTAGCCCCAGTTACAGGGGAAACACACCCCTCAGAGATGTTGTACAGGGCTGTATAACTTCAGTGTAGAGCTCCTCTGGCCCAGCCCCCAGAGATCATATGGCAACTGGGACTGAAGCAGGTAGCGCCATCACAACTTCCTGATCTTTAGAGAAAATACCCATTGAGTGCTGTGTTTATAGAGCAATGGAGAAAGGCAGGGACGATGAAAAGCCATCCCAGACTTTTCTACGGGGAGTCTTGCTGTCACTTACAGCGGGCTTCCTGCTCTAACAGCAGCAGAATTAGCATGCAGCTGCAATCTCTGCAAGAACATTTAGAAAAGTCTGTGCAGAGATATTTGCCAACTGTCCAGACATATATTGTCAACAGGAAAGCAGCAAGTAGTGAATGAGTATCCATGGTTTACATTTTCTAGCTAATTAGATCCATAATTCTGTGCTGATTCTTTCCACAATTCTGATTATGATTCTTTATATATATATATATATATATATATATATATATATATATATATATTATATACAGAGCTTTAAATTAATTATCTTCATGCAGCCAAAGAATCTAAAGATAAAATTCTGGATGTTTGGCACTGCCTCTAGAAGTAGCTAACCAAAGATAAATTTATACCGCAACAAATGAACATGAACATATTTTCTTTCCATGTCCGTTCCAATTTTTTTGCAGACCATATGCAAAACTATTCATTTCAATGGGTCTGCAAAAAAACGGAAGTTACTCCGCACGCATTCTGTTTCCGTATGTCCATATGTCCGTTCCGCAAAAAAATAAAACATATCCTATTATTTTCCACATTACGGACAAGTAAAGTACACTTCTATTAGGGACCAGCTGCTCCGTTCTGCAAAACACGGAATGTCATCTGTATTTTTGGCAGATCAGTTTTTGGGGAATGCAAAATACATATGGTCGTGTGCATGAGCCCTAAAGGGAATCTGCTACCAGGAAATTCACTGATAAACCAGGCATAATGCCTTGTGTATCACATCTGATATGACAGCTAACAGACATGCGGTACAGAGGGGAGGGAAGAGGAGTACCCTTTCCCTAGGGAGATGGAGGAGTGGTGACCCCTAACTCACCTAGCACTGGCACCTGGCTGCCCTGACGTCTCTAGATGGGCTGCTAACCCATATGCCGATCACATACCTTGTCCCTGGTTTACGCTGAAATAAGCCCTAGGTAGTGAATAGGGCGGTGGGAGCACTAGTCCTCACCATTGACACCTAGGGTAACAACAGGGAAAGGACAAACAACACAAACACCACAAACAATCCCCAAAGGGAGACAACAAACAGGAGTGAACAGGAGATCCAACAGCTCGAGTTCTGACATCTCCACAGCAATTCCAACTCCACCAGAGGTCAGAATAGAAGATCTGGAAAGAAAGTCTATATCTGACAACAAGGGAAGCAGAAAGGGAGAATATATAGTGGGGAAATTAATGGAAACCATACTTAAGAAGAGGATTGTGGGACATCTAAAATCCCATGGATTGAAAGATGAAAAATAGCATGGGTTTACTTCAGGGAGATCATGCCAAACTAATCTTATATTATTTTTTTTGATTGGGTGACTAAAATGTGCAGTAGACATCGCTTATCTAGACTTTAGTAAGGCTTTTGATACTATCCCACATAGAAGGCTTATCAATACATTGCAGTCTTCTGGCTTGGACTCCCATATTGTTGAATGGATTAGACAGTGGCTGAGGGACAGACAACAGAGGGTTGTAGTCAATGGAGTATATTCAGACCATGGTCTTGTTACCAGTGGGGTACCTCAGGGATCTGTTCTGGGACCCAAATTGCAGAAGGCCTCGATGGTAAGGTGAGTCTTTTTGCTGATGACACAAAGATTTGTAACAGAGTTGATGTTCCTGGAGGGATACACCAAATGGAAAAGGATTTAGAAAAACTAGAGGAATGGTCAAAAATCTGGCAACTAAAATTTTATGTTGATAAGTGCAAGATAATGCACCTGGGGCGTAAAAACCCAAGAGCAGAATATAAAATCAGTGATACAGTCCTAACCTCAGTATCTGAGGAAAGGGATTTAGGGATCATTATTTCAGAAGACTTAAAGGTAGGCAGACAATGTCATAGAGCAGCAGGAAATGCTAGCAGAATGCTTGGGTGTATATGGAGAGGAATTACCAGTAGAAAGAGGGAGATGCTCATGCCGCTCTACAGAGCACTAGTGAGACCTCATTTGGAGTATTGTGCTCAGTACTGGAGACCATATCTCCAGAAGGATATTGATACTTTGGAGAGAGTTCAGAGAAGAGCTACTAAACTAGTACATGGATTGCAGGATAAAACTTACCAGGAAAGATTAAAGGACCATAACATGAATAGCTTGGAAGAAAGACGAGACAGAGGGGATATGATAGAAACTTTTAAATACATAAAGGGAATCAACAAAGTAAAAGACGAGAAAATAATTAAAAGAAGAAAAACTGCTACAGGACATAGTTTTAAATTAGATGGGCAAAGGTTTAAAAGTAATATTAGGAAGTATTACTTTACTGAGAGAGTAATGGATGCATGGAATAGCCTTCCTGCAGAAGTGGTAGCTGCAAATACAGTGAAGGAGTTTAAGCATGCATGGGATAGGCATAAGGCCATCCTTCATATAAGATAGGGCCAAGGGCTATTCATAGGATTCAGATATATTGGGCAGACTAGATGGGCCAAATGGTTCTTATCTGCCGACACATTCTATGTTTCTATATAGTATCTGTGAGTGGCTGACAGAGAACAGCTGAAAAGGAAAAACTACATATTCCTAAATGGGACAAAAAGGATCGCAAACCTAAGCAAGAAAACCTGGCACTCATAATTCTGATGTGCTGAATAGTGTTGGGCGCGAATATTCAAAAAGCAAATATTAATCGCAAATATCGGCACTTTAAGAATTCGCGAATATTTAGAATATAGTGATATATATTCGTAATTTTGAATATTCTAGATTTTTTTTTATCAGTAACCTCCTTTCTTGCTTATGGGCCAATGAGAAGGCTGCAATGTATGCAGTATTTTGCAGATCTGAGAGAGACAGCAGTGTTAATGCTGTGCTCTCTACTTTCATGTGCCATTATATTAGATAGTTAGTTAGTTAGTTAGTTCATATATATATAATACAGAAAGTTAGTAGGAGATAGTCAGTGTAGGTTAGATAGTGATATAGTGTAGCTGATAGTTTCTGCTGTCCATACATTCTACATACATAGTGCTATATGTACGGTATCATCATTTGTTCTGATTTCACAATTGCAAATATATTGGAGCACTCTCTCTGCATATAAAGCTATTGTAATGTTCTGCCGTGCCACCCATTATCTCCAGTCTCTGGAATCTTCTAGCAGCTTAAAAAATGCAGCTATAGTGACCCACGCCTGTATTTTGCACGCATTACGCGAATATTACATTGCCGATTTTTCGCAATCAAGAAAATAATCTCGAAGTCGCGAAAATATGACGAATATACTACAAACCGGATTCCAAAAAAGTTGGGACACTAAACAAATTGTGAATAAAAACTGAACGCAATGATGTGGAGATGGCAAATGTCAATATTTTATTTGTAATAGAACGTAGATGACAGATCAAACGCTTAATCTGAGTAAATGTATAATTTTAAAGGAAAAATACGTTGATTCAAATTTTCACGATGTCAACAAATCCCCAAAAAGTTGGGACAAGTAGCAATAAGAGGCTGGAAAAAGTAAATTTGAGCATGGAAGACCAATTAACACTAATTAGGTCAATTGGCAACATGATTAGGTATAAAAAGAGCTTCTCAGAGTGGCAGTGTCTCTCAGAAGCCAAGATGGGTAGAGGATCACCAATTCCCACAATGTTGCACAGAAAGATAGTGGAGCAATATCAGAAAGGTGTTACCCAGCGAAAAATTGCAAAGACTTTGCATCTATCATCATCAACTGTGCATAACATCATCCGAAGATTCAGAGAATCTGAAACAATCTCTGTGCGCAAGGGTCAAGGCCGTAAAACCATACTGGAGGCCTGTGATCTCCGGGCCCTTAAACGACACTGCACCACAAACAGGAATGCTACTGTAAAGAAAATCACAGAATGGGCTCAGGAATACTTCCAGAAACCATTGTCAGTGAACACAATCCACCGTGCCATCCGCCGTTGCCAGTTGCCAGTGCAAAGAAGAAGCCATTTCTAAGCAAGATCCACAAGCTCAGGCGTTTTCACTGGGCAAGGGATCATTTAAAATGGAGTTTGGCAAAATGGAAGACTGTTCTGTGGTCAGACGAGTCACGATTCGAAGTTCTTTTTGGAAATCTGGGACGCCATGTCATCCGGACCAAAGAGGACAAGGACAACCCAAGTTGTTATCAACGCTCAGTTCAGAAGCCTGCATCTCTGATGGTATGGGGTTGCATGAGTGTGTGTGGCATGGGCAGCTTGCATGTCTGGAAAGGCACCATCAATGCAGAAAAATATATTCGGGTTCTAGAACAACATATGCTCCCATCCAGACGTCATCTCTTTCAGGGAAGACCCTGCATTTTTCAACAACATCATGGCTGCGTAGGAGAAGGATCCGGGTATTGAAATGGCCAGTCTGCAGATCTTTCACCTACAGAGAACATTTGGCACATCATAAAGAGGAAGGTGCAACAAAGAAGGCCCAAGACGATTGAACAGTTAGAGGCCTGTATTAGACAAGAATGGGAGAGCATTCCTATTTCTAAACTTGAGAAACTGGTCTCCTCGGTCCTCAGACATCTGTTGAGTGTTGTAAGAAGAAGGGGAGATGCCACACAGTGGTGAAAATGGCCTTGTCCCAACTTTTTGGGGATTTGTTGACACCATGAAATTCTGATTCAACATATTTTTCCCTTAAAATGGTACATTTTCTCAGTTTAAACTTTTGTTCTGTGATTTATGTTCCATTATGAATAAAATATTAGAAGTTGGCACCTCCACATCATTGCATTCAGTTTTTATTCACGATTTGTATAGTGTCCCAACTTTTTTGGAATCCGGTTTGTACCAAATATTCGCGAAATATCGCAAATTCAAATATTGCCTCTGCCTCTCATCACTAGTGCTGAACAGACATCCAATGGCTACCACTACAGTACCTGTACATCATATTGCATGAGGGGATGTATGGAGCAGGCCTCTGCAGTGGGCCTGCTCCATACACGGTGGGTACCGGCTGTTTCCTGCCACTGATCGCGGCACCTATAATTGAAGGCAGAGGGATGTGGCTACCTTGCTTTCTGATCGGAGCCCCCATTGGCATAGAGGGATCATTTTGGACGCTGACACGGTCTGCTATGTATTCCTTCACCATCTCCCCAAATTTTTCCATCCTTGTGACACTAGGCCGCTCATAAGGGTGAGGGTGCTGGCGGGGTGTCATGAAATATTCCCAGGCTTTGGAGAGTGTTGCCCTGCCTCTGTTGGAACTGCTGTGTGTTCCTCTCGTCTCCCCTCCTCGGTTGCCCAAGGAACTACGTACTCTGCTGCCAGCGTTGTCAGCTGGAAATTTTTCCTCTCTACCCTTCTCGACCCCCGCTACAAAGAGAACTTCTCATCTCTCATTCCTGTGGTAAACAACCAATAATTGGTGTTGTCCAAAATGCGTAAAATGCATGGGTGACGGGAAAGGCAGCCAAACATAAAGTCAGCAATGTGTGCCAGATTCCCAACAGGCAAGACTTTGTTGTAGTCATCAGGAGGATGACTCTCAATCTCCTCATCCTCTTCCTCCTCTTCTGCCCATCCAAGCTGAACAGATGGAATTAAACGTCCATTATTACAACCCTCTGTA
This sequence comes from Bufo gargarizans, assembly GCF_014858855.1. NCBI lineage: Eukaryota > Metazoa > Chordata > Amphibia > Anura > Bufonidae > Bufo > Bufo gargarizans. The sequence continues at coordinate 163,470,779 of NC_058084.1, forward strand.
GCAGAGGCGAACGTCTCCTGCTCCTCCTCCTCCTCGTTATCATCATCATCTATTGTACGCTGAGAAAACGAACTGAAGGTGGTCTGGCTATCACCCTTTGTAATATCTTCCAACATTTTCACCTCTTTCACAAACAAAGCGTCGGCCTTAATTGTGAGCAGCGAGCGTTTGAGTAGACACAGAAGTGGGATGGTGAAGCTGATAATAGCATTATCTCCGCTCACTATCTGTGTTGATTCCTCAAAGTTTCTTAAAACCTCACAGAGGTCAGACATCCATGCCCACTCCTCGCTTGTGAATAGCGGAAGCTGACTAGACCCGCAGTGAAATTTGTAGGGCTCCGATCGGTTGCCATGGAAGCGTGGATGCTGCTGAATCAATACAGTCCTGTCATGGCAATCTTCATACTTAGCAATGCAGGAGGCATAGCTCAGAATGGAGAGAGCAAAAATCCTATTCACCTTAATAGAGATCTACACTCATAAAGCCTATGCACTAGGTGAAAGTCCGAAATGCGTAAAATGCATGGGTGACTGGAAAGGCAGCCAAACATAAAGTCAGCCATGTGTGCCAGAGTCCCAACAGGCAAGACTTTGTTGTAGTCATCAGGAGGATGACTCTCAATCTCCTCATCCTCTTCCTCCTCTTCTGCCCATCCAAGCTGAACAGATGGAATTAAACGTCCATTATTACAACCCTCTGTAGCAGAGGCGAACGTCTCCTGCTCCTCCTCCTCCTCGTTATCATCATCATCTATTGTACGCTGAGAAAACGAACTGAAGGTGGTCTGGCTATCACCCTTTGTAATATCTTCCAACATTTTCACCTCTTTCACAAACAAAGCGTCGGCCTTAATTGTGAGCAGCGAGCGTTTGAGTAGACACAGAAGTGGGATGGTGAAGCTGATAATAGCATTATCTCCGCTCACTATCTGTGTTGATTCCTCAAAGTTTCTTAAAACCTCACAGAGGTCAGACATCCATGCCCACTCCTCGCTTGTGAATAGCGGAAGCTGACTAGACCCGCAGTGAAATTTGTAGGGCTCCGATCGGTTGCCATGGAAGCGTGGATGCTGCTGAATCAATACAGTCCTGTCATGGCAATCTTCATACTTAGCAATGCAGGAGGCATAGCTCAGAATGGAGAGAGCAAAAATCCTATTCACCTTAATAGAGATCTACACTCATAAAGCCTATGCACTAGGTGAAAGTCCGAAATGCGTAAAATGCATGGGTGACTGGAAAGGCAGCCAAACATAAAGTCAGCCATGTGTGCCAGAGTCCCAACAGGCAAGACTTTGCTGTCGTCATCAGGAGGATGACTCTAAATCTCCTCATCTTCTTCCTCCTCTTCTGCCCATCCAAGCTAAACAGATGGAATTAAACTTCCATTATTACAACCCTCTGTAGCGGAGGCGAACGTCTCCTGCGCCTCCTCCTCATCAACATCCATTGTGCGCTGAGAAAACAAACTGTAGGTGGTCTGGCTATCGCCCTCTGCAATATCTTCCAACATTTCCACCTCTTCAAGCGAGAGTTTGAGCAGACACAGAAGTGGGATGGTGACGCTGATAATAGCATTATCTCCGCTCACCGTCTGTGTTGATTCCTTAAAGTTTCTTAAAACCTCACAGAGGTCAGACATCCATGCCCACTCCTCTCTTGTGACTAGCGGAAGCTGACTGGACAGGCGATGACCATGTTGCAGCTGGTATTCCACTACTGCCTTCTGCTGCTCACAAAGCCTGGCCAACATGTGAAACGTGGAGTTCCAGCGTGTGCTCATGTTGCACAACAGTTGGTGAGCTGGAATCTGTAAGCGCTTCTGCAGAGTTGACAGACCGGCCAAAGCTGTCGATGACTTGCTGAAATGTGCACACGTGGCGCACCTTCATCAGTGTTCTGGTTCTGGCCAAGCTGCCAGTTCGGTTGATGTACTGCTCCAAATTAATTAAAGTACGTGCACGGAGAGATCAGACAGACAACCCACTGCATGGAGTTAATCAGTATCTCTGGTTTATTTCTGAAAACAACAGACAATACATAGGTTTTACGACAGGAAGCAGGTGGGAGGGGGGGTGTAAGATAAAGTATATATTTTCTATTGGCTATTAACTCTATACTTTTCTGTAACCTTGACGGCCAGAGGAAATTCCTCCCCCCTCCCCCCTTGCTCCTGGGTGAAACCGTTACTTCTTCTTTCTTTGTAACTGCTTGCTTGAGCTGAACGGAAACCACAAAGAAACATGATAAAAACACAAAGTAAGATTCTAGTTTATAGGTGTTGGCTGAATGCCTGGCCGCCATCTTAGCTAAACATAGTCCTCAACGAGCAAGTATCCATTTTGTATCAATAGTCCATAACAGTCCCCCCTTGGAGACTTGATTGTAGACTTTCCCTTCGCCTAGCGAATCCCCTGGGCATACCATTCGTATCCTCTTCACCCGCAGTGGCGACAACCTACCCCTTATAGGTAGGCTCCCGGTTGCTCGGACTTGTGGTAATACCCTGGGATTCATCTCACCCTATCTCAGCCAGGCATCATTGTGAGGAGGGGGAGCTGTGTTGAACGATGTTTCCTTCTGTTCTTCCTCATCGTAGAGGAGCATAATAGGTCGTTCATCAGTTTTCTTCATTCTTTTTGAAAAGCGGGTCACACAAATAAGAACGAGCTTAATCACTACATATATCACCAATATTATTAGGGCTTCCTGCAATATTACTTGGACAATTCCCATGAGCCAACCCCCAATACCTTTGAACCAGTTATTGGGGTTAAGGGAAGAGAAGGTATCAGACCACCATGTATCTTTATCAGCTTTATGTGCATCCAGCCATTTATCTCTTAAATCCGCCATAACTTGCAAATTACCCTGCGGGTCTATGTAATGGCAACAAGAGGGTCCCACAATCTGGCACATACCTCCATCTTTAGCTGTAACATAATCTAGAACTAATGTGTGTTGGTTGGTGACAATGATTAACTGGTTTTGCACAATGTTTGAGGTATTCATAAGTCTCATCTCTTCCCATATTTGGACATCCAGGTAGTCTGTTGCTACTACCAGATGATCCCACATCTGCACTATCATGGGATATATGAAGATGGAACTAACAATTTTGTTGGTAATGCTCATCTCTACTACATGTGGCTTGCCATTTGGTCTGGGTGTGTTATCTTTGGCCCTACGATACAAGGTGTGTTTAGGTACTGCATTTATGTCAATTTCAGAGTGTGGTACTATAAAGGTAGCAGGAGTAAGCCTGGCGATGGTGCACAGTCCTGTGACATTCTCGGATAACCATTTGTATACTTTGTGTCCACAAACTAAGTATATGTCTTCTGGAACTTCTGTGCTGTGCCATTGAATAATCGGGTAATTAGTTTGGCTAATTGTATCCCTTTCGCCAACTCATATCCTTTTGACTGACTTTCGGTGTCGTTAGCTAATATACCTGTCAGGAGATCCTGTACAGTACGGTTGTTACAGGGCAGATCCTTTCCGTTCTCAGCATCTACACCAATACACTGCACGTGGATGTCTGTTTTTGAATCATTGCAACCTGAGTGTATGTGTGGACTAAATGTCATACCTTTGGTTTGTACTTGGAGACAATAACAGTGTGTCCAGCTTGGAAAACATGTGACATTAGCCCAGTGTCCCTCTTGCCAAGGAGTAGAGCTATAATCTACCGAGGGTCCTGATCTGTTTATCATGAGCCATGGGGCATCTGCCCACCCTGCAACAGGTAAGGCTACTTCCCTGTCCTTGTGTGTACTGGATTTAACTTGGTGTATACTAGTGAGAAAGATGATAGAATTAGACAGGTCAATCAGTTCAGAAAGGTCCACGGGTATTGCAAAATAAGGCATACTGGTTGAACTCACGGGACTGTGGGTACAGATCCAACAATCTCTGAGTGTCCGAACCCCTGGACTAGAATTTGATGGTGCCGTATCAGTGAATTGTCCCATTCATTACCCAGTGGCGTGAACACTGCAGATATGCCCACTGTCAAAGTAATGATCAGTATGTGAATCCTCATGGCTTATTGTTCCAGGGTCGTCGGGACAGCCTTTTTACTCTTTTACAAGGTGAGGCGTGGATCCAGGTAAGCCTCCCTTCGAGTTTTACAGAGGTCGGGGTAGTCAGCAACACCTGGTACGGCCCCTCGTATCGTGGTTCGAGGGTGTTTCTGACATGTTTCTTTACCACCACCCACTCTCCAGGTTTGAGATTGTGTATTCCCTCTAGGGAGTCAGGATCTGGAATGGAAGAGAAAACTTGTGCACGTATGTTAGACAATTGTTTACTCAGGGCAATCACATATTTAGCAACAGATTCATAATGCATTTGCAATTGCTGTGGGAAGTACTGTCCCATCCTAGGCCGTGTCCTAAACAAAGCCCATGAGCTATTGAAGCTATCAGAGGATAGAGAGCTTCGGGCAGAGGTGCTCTCTTTCCTTGGGTCCACAGTCCAGATTCTTTCTCTTCTTGGGCTGACTCTTTTAGCCAATCCAATTTTTCTTGTGGCGTGGCCTGTTTCTGTATTTGTTTCAGGAGGTCCCATGTGATTTCTTCTAATCTGGTCTGACTGGACTCTTTCCTCTTTCACTGCTGCTTCCTTTGCTTCTTGATCAGCTAGGGCTTTTCCTCTGGCTTCAGAGGTGTCAGCTCGAGTGTGCCTGTAGATCAATAAAATCTTCAGATTCTCCAGTATACTCCCCCCTTGGAAGAGGAAGGAGTGCAGCAGGATTGAGGATGTGGCACCTCTGAATGGTGACATTATCTGGCAGAAGCAAACTACACGGAAGCCGGAGGTGGCGCTGTGCAGTGAGGTGTTTAGGTTGAGTCTGCTGGAGGATGGCAGAAATGTCATGGGGAGCCAGAATAGTGAGGGGATGACCCAGCACAACGTCAGATGTGACGTTTAGAAGAGAGCTGGCAGCATGGATAGCTCTGACACAGGAAGGGGCTTCTCTGGCTACTGGGTCCAGTCTCTTTGTATGGTAGGACTTTGGGGTCCTTCAGGGTCACAGTGACTGGTGGGACATTGAGGTATCCAATATCCTGGGGTCCTCTGGCCCAGAGAGTATTGGGGATGAGGTGCAAAATGGTTTGCAGAGAATCCCCTTGCTCATATGAATCAGTGCAGAATTTTATTGTCAGACATCCGGCAGCCGTGGGTGTCACATAATTTGAGTGAAAACCACAAAGACCAAGAAGCGAGACAGTTTCTTATCAGAAAGAGGATCTTAAACTAACACAGCAGAAACTAACATTTCTGTGAAAAGAAAAAAGGTGGGGGTCAACTGATTCCCCGCAGCTGTCCTGCAATGTGGTGGAATGATCTGCTAATTTAGCTTTTGTCCATTTCTGTAGTTGTTCTATAAAGAATTCTCCAGACTCATGATCCCGGGGGTCAAAGTTAGCACCTTTAAGTTCAGGGATGTGGATTTGATCCATTATCAGTGTGGAGTATTCACCTGTCTTGTTTTCCACTATACTTTGCAGGTCCGACCATGTGCACCCATAGGTTTGATGCACTTGGGACAGTTTCCTGAAAAAGGGCATGGGATGGGTCTCAGGGTCAGGCAGTAAATTCACTATGGTGAATAACTGTTGTGGGGTGAAAGACACATATTTTGGTGGTCCCTGTGGCCGGTTAAGTGCTAGGGCTTCTTTCAGTGTCTCAAGGTTTCCCTGCTCAATTTTCTGTAAGTTCTTTTGTAACTCTGTAATCTGACCCTGCAGTATTTGATCTTGTGAACGTCGTGATGGGCGCACGGTCATGGGTACAGTCCACTGTGGTGCCAGGGGTAAAGTTGGCGGATCACCGTAGTCTGTCGGGGTACCCCGCGAAGGAGTCTGCATATTACCCGGTGCATTTTGTATGCCCATTGTGGATTCTGCAGCACCGTCTGCATCCCCCTGTTCTGCTTCATCAGGTTGCCCCCCTACCATTATAGGAGTAAGGGTGGCAGGTGAGTGGGGTAGCATGAATGTACCGTCCGGGTTAACCATGGGGTACAAGGTAGTAGGAAGGGGCAAGGGTGACATAGGAGTGACGGGGGGGTCCGGACCGAATGATATTAAAGGTCCGTTCATGGGCGTTGCCTGGGGACAAGATGGCGCTGTAGCTAACACGGGAAGTGATGGGACGTGCCGGGGAGTAGTTACCAAGGTGTGGTTTTGTGGGTGGGGAACCCCACAGGGAAGGCACGTATCACGGGAGGAGGGATTCTGTTGACCACGTGTTTTGCAGGTCCACCCACCTGCTTTCTTCCTGGCGCCATTATAGGGTGGTGGCAAGTCATGTATCAATGCAACACCAGGCTTACATAAATATCTCTGTCTTTTCTCATCAAAATTTAGTTCCCCCCAGTCTGTTCAAATTCTTTACTACAGTCCAACCACACAGTCCAATTTATCATCTTCTAACTTCCCTCTCTTCTCGTTTAACAACACTTGCCAGGTGGCAATACATAGGATGCCTCCTTTACAGACACTATAACTCTTCTCCAACTTAGTTAATCCTTTTATGAAATGTTTGCCTCTCCTGTCCGCCACGTACTGTTCAGGTGAACAGTAACCCTTCGGGACACTTTCCTCATTTCCCATTATCTCTCGTATCTACTGAAGCCGCCTAAAGACCTCTGCATAGAGTAATCACTGGACGTGAAGACCTTTGAGTCCCGGTCAGCACACTCTGGGCTACCGCGAACCGCTCTCCACCCATCTGTGATCGTCCCCTTTATGGAGATTCGAGTCAGACACCGGGCTGAACTCCGATACAGGCACACAGGAGAACTCCGTGTCTCCAGTCAATGATACTTGTCAACAGGGTCTTCACAACTTATAGGCACAACACAGTACATCAAGACTTTAAAAAAACATATGGGGTTCTTACTTTCATGCCCTCGAGGACGTCCCAGACTGCTTCCGCACCCCTCCCTCAGACGAACACCAAGAGGCTACACCAGGGGACACTTTATAGGCAAGATGACTCAATTTTCCTACCTCATATCACGGGTTGCGATCCCGGTGTCCGTTAGTGTGCCTCTCCTCGTCTGGTCTCTGGGGGTACGGGAACAGAGGGTCCAATCCTCGAGCCCCACGATTGGCGCCAAAATTGTTCTGGTTCTGGCCAAGCTGCCAGTTCGGTTGATGTACTGCTCCAAATTAATTACGTGCACGGAGAGATCAGACAGACAACCCACTGCATGGAGTTAATCAGTATCTCTGGTTTATTTCTGAAAACAACAGACAATACATAGGTTTTACGACAGAAAGCAGGTGGGAGGGGGGGTGTAAGATAAAGTATATATTTTCTATTGGCTATTAACTCTATACTTTTCTGTAACCTTGACGGCCAGAGGAAATTCCTCCCCCCTCCCCCCTTGCTCCTGGGTGAAACCGTTACTTCTTCTTTCTTTGTAACTGCTTGCTTGAGCTGAACGGAAACCACAAAGAAACACATGATAAAAACACAAAGTAAGATTCTAGTTTATAGGTGTTGGCTGAATGCCTGGCCGCCATCTTAGCTAAACATAGTCCTCAACAAGCAAGTATCCATTTTGTATCAATAGTCCATAACATCAGTAGCTCAGGCAAATTGGGGTAGGTTTTGAGAAGCCACTGAACCACTAAGTTGAAGACGTGGGCTTGGCGTGGGATGTGTGTGAGTTTGCCGAGCTCCAAAGCCGCCACCAAGTTACAGCCATTATCATACACAACCATGCCTGGTTCTAGGTTGAATGGCGAGAGCCATAGCTCAGTCTGGTCTCTTATCCCATGCCACAACTCTGCGGCGGTGTGCTGTTTGTCCCCTAAGCATATCAGCTTCAGAACAGCCTGTTGCCACTTCCCCACTGCAGTGCTATACTGCTTCCAGCTACCGACTGATGACTGACTAGTGCTGCACGCAGATAATTCGGAGGTGGAAGTGGAGGAGGAGAAGTGGGGGTTAGAGCCACTAACGTAGGTGCTGGTGGAAACCCTGATTGACATAGGGCTCGCAATCCTTGGAGTCGGTAGCATCTGTGCCATCCCAGGGTACAACTCGCTCCCAGCCTCCACAACGTTCACCCAATGTGCCATCAGGGAAATGTACCGTCCCTGGCCAAATGCACTTGTCCATGTGTCAGTGGTTAAGTGGACCTTCCCAGTAACTGCCTTGGTCAGGGTACGGGTGATGTTACGGGACACATGCTGGTGTAAGGCGGGCAGGGCACACCGTGAAAAATAGTAGCGGCTGGGGACTTCATAACGAGGGACGGCCGCTGATATCAGGCTGCGGAAGGCCTCAGTGTCCACAAGCCTAAATGGCAACATTTCCAGGGCAGTAATTTGGAAAGTTGCACATTTAGTGCTATGGCCTGTGGGTGGGTGGGTATTTGCGCTTGCGTTCAAATGCCTGGGGTAAGGACATTTGTACACTGCGTTGGGACACGGAAGTGGATGTGGTTGCTGATGGTGCTTGCAAAGGTCTAGGTGCAGAGCAGGAGGCATCCGGGCCTGCGCCTTTTACAGGGGATTGGCCAGCACGTAACACAGGGGAAGAGAAGGCAGTGGTGTTACCCAAAAACACAAATTGTAGACCCAGGCTTTCGGCCCACCTATTAAAGTGCTTTGATGTCATGTGGCAGATCATGCTGGTGGTGGTGAAGCTGCTAGTGTTCATGCCCCTGCTAAGTTTTGTATGGCACAGGTTGCAAATTACAATTCTTTTGTCGTCCGCACTTTCCTCAAAAAGGCGTCAGACTGTGGAACACCTACCCCTTGGCAAGGGAGATTTCTGCAAAGGTGTGCTCTGGGGAACAGGTGCGGACCTATGTGGTGTGGCCCACCTTCTCCTTTTTGCCACCCCACTGCCTCTTACAGGCCCAAATGAAGGAATAGCGCTGATAGAGCTCTTTGGAATATACGAGTGTGGGATCACTTGTTTGGCAAGACTCTCCATGGTGGGAGGAAGGAGGATCAGGGTGAGGATTGTGTTGACCAGACTCTTGGCTACTGAGACTGAACTTGGTGGTGTTTAAACGACTGGAATCATTATCTGCTGCAATCCAACCGACCACCTGGTCGCACTGGTCTGACTTCGAGAGTGTTGTCCTGCGCTGCCCTGCAAACTGGGACATGAAGCTTGGTATCGTGGATGATTGTTTTTCTTGTGCTTTGGCAGCAGGCACAGTTTCAACGCGCCCAGGGGCACAGCCTCTGCGTGCACCATCAGCATCATGGCCACTTCACCGTCCCTTACGGCTCGCCTTCTTCATATTAAATATTATATATGTTTGAAAGGATTTCACACGTACAGTAGCGTAGGATTTGTAAGCGTATGCGTAAAAAAATGTAAAAAGGTATTTGGAATGTGGAAACGTCACACAGGAAATATACCCAGATAAGGCTGCTTTCACACTAGCGTTCGCTGGTCCGCTCGTGAGCTCCGTTTGAAGGAGCTCACGAGCGGACCCGAACGGAGCCGTCCAGCCCTGATGCAGTCTGAATGGAGGCGGATCCGCTCAGACTGCATCAGTCTGGCGGCGTTCAGCCTCCGCTCCGCTAACCTCCGCACGGACAGGCGGACAGCTGAACGCTGCTTGCAGCGTTCGGGTGTCCGCCTGGCCGTGCGGAGGCGTGCGGATCCGTGCGGATCCGTCCAGACTTTCAATGTAAGTCAATGGGGACGGATCCGTTTGAAGATGCCACAATGTGGCTCAATCTTCAAGCGGATCCGTCCCCCATTGACTTTACATTGAAAGTCTGGACGGATCCGTACTAGGCTATTTTCACACTTAGCTGTTCTATGCTAAAAATAATGCAGACGGATCCGTTCTGAACGGAGCCTCCGTCTGCATTATTATGAGCGGATCCGTTCAGAACGGATCCGCCCGAACGCTAGTGTGAAAGTAGCCTAATGTCGCTGATGTCAGCAGCGGCTAATATAAATTACAGGGAATGTCACAGATATTTTGGATGTGGAAACATTAAAGAGGAGAAATACTGCACATAATGTTGCTGATGTCAGCAGCGGCTAATATAAAATTACAGGGAATGTCACAGGTCGACCAGTGTCGGACTGGGCTACCTAGGGCCCACCAGTGTAACTGATTCTGGGGGCCCACTTGCACACAAACTTATATTTTTTCCGCGTCCGTACCATTTTTTATTTTTTTTTGTGGCCTGTATGTGAAACCATTCACTTCAATGGGGCCGCAAAAAACGCAAATGACTCCATGTGCATTCCGTGTCTGTATGTCCACATGGCCATTACGCAAAATTATAGAACGTGTCCTATTGTCGGCATTGCAGACAAGGATAGGACTGTTTTATTAGAGGCCAGCTGTTCTGTTCCGCATAATGTGGAATGCACACACCCAGTATCTATGTTTTGCAGATCCGCAATTTGCGGACTGCAAAACATCCAACAATCATATTCATGAGCCCTTACAATAATAACATAAATAATAAAGATGAGTTATGATGGTAGACACTCACAGAAAAATGCACAAACAAAAGTTTGGACACACCTTCTAATTCAAAGAGTTTTCTTTATTTTCATGACTATGAAAATTGTAGATTCACACTGAAGGCATGAAAACTATGAATTAACACATGTGGAATTATATACATAACAAAAAAGTGTGAAACAACTGAAAATATGTCATATTCTAGGTTCTTCAAAGTAGCCACCTTTTGCTTTGATTACTGCTTTGCACACTCTTGGCATTCTATTAATGAGCTTCAAGAGGTAGTCACCTTAAATGGTTTTCACTTCACAGGTGTGCCCTGTCAGGTTTATTAAGTGGGATTTCTTGCCTTATAAATGGGGTTGGGACCATCAGTTCTGTTGAGGAGAAGTCAGGTGGATACACAGCTGATAGACCTACTGAATAGACTGTTAGAATTTGAATTATGGCAAGAAAAAAGCAGCTAAGTAAAGAAAAACGAGTGGCCAGTCAGTCAGCAGAAAAATTGGGAAAACTTTGAAAGTAAGGGCTATTTGACCATGAAGGAGAGTGATGGGGTGCTGCGCAAGATGACCTGGCCTCAACAGTCACCGGACCTGAACTCAATCGAGATGGTTTGGGGTGAGCTGGACCGCAGAGTGAAGGCAAAAGGGCCAATAAGTGCTAAGCATCTCTGAGAACTCCTTCAAGACTGTTGGAAGACCATTTCAGGTAACTACCTCTTGAAGCTCATCAAGAGAATGCCAAGAGTGTGCAAAGCAGTAATCAAAGCAAAAGGTGGCTACTTTGAAGAACCTAGAATATGACATATTTTCAGTTGTTTCACACTTGTTTGTTATGTATATAATTCCACATGTGTTAATTCATAGTTTTCATGCCTTCATAGTCATGAAAATAAAGAAAACTCTTTGAATGAGAAGGTGTGTCCAAACTTTTGGTCTGTACTGTACATGTGGCAGAATTTAAGCTACTTTCACACTTGCAGTAGCAGGGTCTGGCAGGATGTTACGGCTTGGGAACAGCCTGCCGCATCCGTGCTAAAGCTAGCCCTCAGTGCCACCGGAAGTCCGCTGTAGTTTTTGTCCGTCTACCGTGCTGCGGCGGGACCTCACATTATAGTGAATTGGGCCGGAGTGGACCTCTGTCGGCACGGTGGGCTAGCGTAAGCACGGATTTGGCAGGCTGTTCCCCCACTGGAATAGCCTGCTGGACCCTGCTACCGCAAGCGTGAAAGTAGCCTTACACATATATGGATACCCTGCTCTTAAATCATTTAGAAACAAGACACATGCAGTTCCTATCACACATAGGAAAATGCAATGAACGCACCAAGACATTTTTTGCCTAACCCTATTAAGTGTAGCACACTTAAAGTGGCTGTCTCACTTCAACAAATGGCATTTATTATGTAGAGAAAGTTAATACAAGGCCCTTACTAATGTATTCTGATTCTCCATATTGTTTGTTTTCCATCACATTGTACACTGCTCGTATTATGGTTTTGACCACTCTGCAATCCTGCAGTGGTGGCCGTGCTTGAACACTATAGGTAAAGATGTTGGCCTATGCGCACTTCCAGCCTTTCCTTGCCAGCCTTGTATTAACTTTCTCTACATGATAAATGCCATTTACTGAAGTGAGACAACCCCTTTAACCCCTTTAAGCATAAATGTCTGGCATGAAATTTATCGAAACCTTAATCTCCTTAGATTGCACATAATCTATAGTATATTTAAAAGGATTCTCCTACCATATTGACCTATCGCCTATCTACTGGATAGGTGATATATATATATCAGATTGCTGGGGGTCTGACTGCTGGAACACCTACTGATCATAAAAAAAGGGGTCCTGAGACATTCAATTACATTACCGCCAATCTATGTACACAAGTGTTTTAAAGGGTTCCTATCACCTCGCTTTGACATAATTAGCTATCAGACACTAGCGATCCGCTAGTGTCTGCTCTACCAAACAATGCTATTATAATACTTTTGTGTGCAGCCGTTTGCCTAAAAAAAACACTTTTATTGATATGCTAATGAACCTCTAGGTGCTATGGGGGCGTCTTTTCAGCACCTAGAGGCTCGGTCTACTCACAAAAAATGCTGCCCAGCGCGTCCCTCCAGCCCGCCCATCTCCTCTGGAACGCGCCATCTGTTCCTCGGAGCACTCTGACGTAATCGGCGCAGGCACAGTGGAGATGCTCCTGCGCCGAATACAGACGGGCACGGCGCAGGCGTGATAATTTGTCTGCTGGCTCAGAGGGAGGATCGCATTCCAGAAGAGATGGGCGGGCAGTTCGTTTTTTAGGCAAACGGCTGCACACAAAGGTATTATAATAGCATTGTTTGGTAGAGCAGACACTAGCGGATCGCTAGTGTCTGATAGCTAATTATGTCAAAACGAGGTGATAGGAACCCTTTAAAGGTGTTGCCTCACTTCAGTAAGTGGCATTTATCATGTAGAGAAAGCAGCAGTGTATAATGTGATGGAAAAATGAATCCAGCCAGCAAAGGAAGCAATATGGATACGTACCTTGATCATGGGGGTCCCAGCAGTCAGACCCCCACCATTCAGACACTTATCACCTGTCATGTCATAGCTGTTTCACCTTTTCACATTCCCTATCCTTAAAGGTTTTCTTTGGGTGTAAAAATAAATAAATAAAAAATAAATAAAAATCTGGCCCAAAATATGTGTCAAACTAAAATAGAAATGCTCTCCTGTTAAATAACCTGTGTTCACTTTTCTAGTTATCCTCTATACACAGGATCGGGGATAACTAAGTGATCCGTGGGGGTACTCCTTCTTGACTGAGTGGCAGGTCGAGCATATGCCCTGCCTCTCCATCCATTCTCTATGGGGTCGCTGGAGATGGTGGAGTACAGTGCTGGCTAATTCCAGTGTACCCAAAGAGAATGAATGGAGCAGCAGGGCTTATGTGTAGCCTGTCACACCATCAAAAGGGGGAACAGGACCCATTCCTGGGATCATTGTGGATTGCAGAATCAGACCCCACTATTTATACAGTTATGACATATGGTGTGGAGAGGATAACTTGAAAACCTGCAACCACTACACTACCAGTATCTCTATAAATGGCAGCCTGTAAATATGGAATATCATTACTGCCGCCATGTAAACCATACGTGTCAATACTGGAGAATATGACAGACTGTGCAGAATTTTCCGGGCATAAGTCCAACCCCTTTTGCAGGTCACAACCTTTAACAAAGTCCAAGCAAAGGTTCTAGAGGAGCAACGTGAGCAAAGGGTACAAATGGAAGGGCATAACTTAAGCAGATACATTAGGGTCACCTGAGGCAGAGTAATAGTGGGGATCCTGGACTGATTATCCCATAAAGGTATGTCTGAGACCACCTCTGTGAATTTGGCCAGTGATTTAGCTTCTTTCCAGAATGTCTGTGCCAATTTTTGCAGTGGCAACATGGACCTTTGAAACTTAGGTGACCCCTCTAAAACCGACCATAGGGTATTGCAGTTTAGATAGCTTTTTAAGAAGTACTCAGAGGTCGGTATGTCCGTTGTTGTGAACCAGGTGCTAATGAGTCATATCTGACCGGCTAAGTAATATGTAAAATAGTCCGGTACGGCCATTCCTCCCTCTATTTTTGTTTCAGTGTATCCAGCTTTTAAATTTGTTCCTTATGTGTTCAATTAGTGGGCAGATATTAAGTGTTAGCGCCTGGGAGTGCCGTTTAGTAATTATGACTCCTAGATATTTAAATGTGTCCACTACTTTCAGCTGAGCTACATGAAAAGGGCCATTCCAATCAGTCCTGCCCAGTGGCATGTATACTGATTTCCACCAGTTAATTCTCAAGCCTGAATAATCCCCAAATTTGTCTATCAAAGTTACCGCACTACTAAGTGACGAATCAGGTGAGGACAAATACAAGATCATATCGTCAGCATACAGTCCTATACGAATCTCCCTCTCTCCCATAGTCACTCCGGTTATGGTGTTACTATTTCTCACCCTAATAGCCAAGGTTTCAATTGCCAAAGCAAACAAAAGTGTTGACAAGGGACAGCCCTGTCTCATTGCTCTGTGAAGGGGAAAACTCCCCAATAATTCTCCCTGCTTACCGGGCTGCTGTACAGGATGCTAACCCATTTGAGAAATTGAGGACCAAACCCAAAGCCTCGGAGGCAGCAAATACATCCATTCTATAGAGCCAAATGCCTTGGCTGCGTCCAGTGAAGCCAGGGCCCATCCTGCGTTCAGGGAGTGTCCCAGCTGAGTGACCACCTGTACCATTCTTATGTTCTCTGTAGTAGACTTCCCTGGCACTAAACCTGTTTGGACCAGTGATAGAATTATCCGGTTAAGGCGAGTTGCTAATATTTTGGTTAGTATTTTGTAATCCACATTTAACAGTGCTATGGGCCTGTAGGATCCACAGTCAAGTGGGTCCTTGTCAGGTTTGAGTAAAAGTATTATAGTGGCTTCCCTATATGACTCTGGTAATTGTCCCGTTTCCAGCGCTGAGTGAAAAGTAGCTAACAGTTGGGGGGCCAACACCTCTGCATATTTGGCATATACCTCCTTGGGGAGCCCATCTGGTTCTGGGGATTTCCCATTGTTAAGGTCTGCTATTGCTTGGAGTATTTCTTCCAAATGTATAGGTTGGTCCATTTGGATGCTTTGTGATGTAGTGAGTTTACCTTTAAAGTATGTAGCTATCTCTGTTTCCGATGGTGATTAGTGATGAGCGGTAGGGGTCATATTCGAATTTGCGACATTTCGCGAATATTTAGTCGAATATTCGGCAAATATTCGCAAATTTGAATATTCGTTATACTCTATGAATTGTTGTTGCGTGCTTGACTTGTCTGCCCCCTGCCTGATTTCGTCTGAATAAAGCTGCTTGATTGCACACCGGTGAGTGCCGCTGTTCATTTCTTCTACTTGCCGATATTCTATGAATTTTATACTCGAAAAATCGACAAGGTAATGATCGCGTAATATGCAAATTTCCGTAATGAAAATTTTCATAATGCCAATTTTTATCGCAAATATTTCAATTGCTGAGCAAAAACATGATTCCTCCCTGCTTCTTGCTTGTGGGCCAATGAGTTATAGCACTTTATCGAATATATTAGTTTTTTCAAATATTCGTAATATTCTAAAACAAGAATATATAGCAATACAGTGAATATAAAAAAAAAAAATACGAATGTAATGAATATAATGCTCTAATCTTTTTTTTTATAGTTGTAATTTTTTTCTAATCTGAACTTCAGATGAGAAAAAAATTACAACTATTAGACAAAGAAGATTATAGCACTATATTAGCTAAATTGCTCTATATTTGTTTTTGTTTTTTTCGAATATTCGCTATATTGCTATATATTCTTGTTTTAGAATATTAAGAATATTCGTAAAAATTAATATATTTGTTTTTCGAATATTCGCATATTGTAAAACAAGAATATATAGCAATATAGCGAATATTCGAATAATAAAAAACTAATATAGAGCAATTTAGGTAATATAGTGCTATAATCTTTTTTTTCAATAGTTGACATTTTTTTCCAATCTGAACTGTAGATGAGAAAAAAATTAGAACTATTAGACAAATAAGATTATAGCACTATATTAGCTAAATTGCTCCATATTCTGTTTTTTTTTTAATATTCTCTATTTTGCTATATATTCTTGTTTTAGAATATTAAGAATATTAAAAAAACGAATATACTGTATTCGATATAGTGCTATATATTAGTTTTTTAGAATATTCATAATTTTTCCCATTAGTCATGATTCCTCCCTGCTTCTTGCTTGTGGGCTCATTGGCCTACAAGCAAGAAGAAGGGAGGAATCTTGTTTTTACTAGTTTTTACTCTATTCAAGAGGATCAGACCATACAGACCGATTTGATGTCCCATGTAATAATGAATGGGACATCAAATCGGTCTGTATGGTCTGATCCTCTTGAATATATTCTGTTTTAATATATATGCAATTTTTGTGAATTTTTTTATATGTATTTATTATATTTCTTAATCTTTATATTTAATGTATTACTTAATGATATTCTGAAATATTGATATATGTCTTAGCGTAAGTTATTGGAGCTATTTTCTGATATTGGTAGTTTATATGTGTTTTTATTAATATATGTTTGAGTAATTTTAACATACAATTGTTTAATATACTGCCGGAAAACGGAAGTCCGTACTTGTTCCGGGGTAAAGGGTTGTTATATACCTGTGAACTTTAGCGGCATTTGCACCGCAGCCCCTGGCGAAGCTAAGTGCGAAACCCGGGTTGGGCAATTTTATACGCATGTGAAAACTGTGAAATATGTGAGTAGAATAAAACTTTTCTTACCTCTGAGTGTTGAGGGTATTGCACCATCTCTCTGTCCTTTTGTGAAGGTAATCTTGACCCGGTTGGAGTGGGCGGTCGGCGGCTCAAAGCGAGATCTGACTACAGGCTGGAGGTGGATAACAGGTTCATCGCATGTAAAGTGTAGACTTATAACAGCTGTCTTTATATATGCAAAGCACGGACTTGCGATTGCCACCTCTGATAGCAGAATATGAACTCAGTTCTACGCGTTTATGGTTCCATATGACAACTACTTTCATACACTGCTTTAGATATAGCGCGGTACCCGCATCTTGTTTTTACAGTGTTTTATTCACACTTTAGGCAAGTGACAAAATAAACAGTCATATTCAAACAAAAAGTCACCTTGCGGTTTTGGTGGTAATTCACACCATGCGGCAATTCTGCCTTAAAGAGTCCTTACTGATAGCAGCACCAACCTGTTTTTACTCCAAACAGTTAGGAGGAAACCTTCATCCAGACACAAGGCTCCCAGATCCCAATACAGAGACCTAGCTTCTGAGCCCAGATGCCTATTTAAGGACAGCCAAGTGCTGCCAAAACCCGGACCGGCATTTAAAATCTGTTCCGGTATTTGAGCTCACCCGGCTGTAAATCAGCCCAGCAGCACATGCTGGGAGGAAAATACCTGTTTTCCCATACCAAACCTCTCACTGTGTCACAGACTCTAACTCCATTTCTGACCGCTTAGTGTCTCTTTTAATATAGGACAGTGATGGCTAACCTTCGCAAAACTGGTACTCCTGGTAAAACTACAACTCCCAAGATGCCCTCCTTGCTTGGCTGCTCTCAGAACTCTGTAGAAATAAATGGAGCATGCTGGGAGTCGTAGTTTCACCACAGCTGGAGTGCCAAGGTTAGCCACCTTTAATGTGTCCCACAAAATAGCTGTATTGGGGTCATTTTCATGCATTTTAAGAAACTCTCGTAGTTGGTATGTGACCCCGTCTGTTGATCCCATGAGGTTCAGCCAGAACGGATGTATATTTATTCTGTACATTATTGAGGGAACACTATGTATAAGTGTGCCTAGTATTTGCGAGTGGTCTGATATTCCTCTGGGTAGATAGGTAATGGACTGTAAGTTTAACAATGCTAGTTCATTACTTAGTATATAGTCTATCCTAGTTAAGGAGTTGTGACTGCTACTGTGAAAGATGTAAACCTTAGATCTTGGAAATTTTGTTCTCCAGAGATCGTGCCACCGAAATTCTGTTAAGCTGCGAAGGGGACCCTATATTTGATGGGCTTGCCATGTCATTAAGTCCATCTAGTGCGGGATTCAACATCATATGCAGGTCTCCAATGCAGATTCATTTAGCATGTGGGTAAGCGGCCGCAAAGGTGGCTGCTAGGTGTAGGATCTGCATGGAACCAGGGGGATGGTTATAGACTTCTAGTAAAACATACTGTACATTGTCAATAAGAGCATTTACAATGACATATCTGCCTTCCATATAAGTGACCAGATATTTTGCTGCCCATCTTGGTTGTTTGTGTATTAGCAGAGATACCCCCCTTGAGGAAGAAAAATGGCAGGAGTGCGTGGACCATTATACCCAAGACTTCTTTAGGGCCATAGATGTAGTAGGTGTCAGATGTGTCTCTTGTAGACAAAGTATTTGTGGGTTGGAGTTTCTAATAAAGGCGAGCACTATTGACCTTTTTTTTGGAGTGCCTAAACCCCTAACATTCCATGAAAGAGTTTTCAACTCCGCCATGGAATCCTGAGCATGAATGTAGTATCAGGAGCTGAACATACTGCAGTGGCTGTAATGGAATATAGCCTAGCCAGTTCACTGATGACCAGTCTTTAGAGAGTTTTAAGGGTTCCCTCTGTGAAGAAAACCACTTTAGCTCCGTCTACCACTTTTAATTTTGCAGGATATCCCATGGAATAGGGTATGTTGGCCTCTCTAAGCCGCCATTTCACGTCTATGAAGGTGGCGCGTTGTTTTTGTAGCTCCATGAAAAAATCTGGAAAGATGGTGACTCTGGTATTGTCGTATTAGATTTCTTGCCATCTTTTGGCTAGAGCCAATATCTTGACTCTATCTTTGCAATTGAAATATATTGCCATCATGGGTCGAGGTGGGGCTCCAGGTGGTGGAGGTCTAGCTGGTACTCTATGAGCCCTTTCAACTGCATCCGGAAAAGTTCTTTCATCCACCTTTCTATAAACTCATCTGGTGCGCGGCCCTCTGCTCTTTCAGGCAAGCCAATGATTCTTATGTTATTTCTCCGGAGCCTATTTTCTAGGTCATCCGCTTTCTGTTTCCAGAGTTCTGGTTTAGTATTAAGCTCGGATAAGGATCTGGTAACAGTGGTCGTCACATCTTCTATGCGTGATATATGTTCTTCAGTATGTTGGACTCTGTCACGCAAGTTATGCATGTCTTGACGCAGGAGGCCTAGATCAATCTTAACTTCATGCAATTTCCCTGTAAGAGACGTCTTGCAGGCCGTGATAGCCTCTAGGACTTGTGTTGTTACTTGTTTGAGGGTAGGTTCATCATGATATTCCTCTGGAGCTGTTGCAGGTACTGCAGTATCTGATACAGTGCTAGCCCTAGTATGCATATTCCGCTGCGGTAAAGGAGACCGCGGCGCCTCGTTTGGTTGTCTTGCAAACTCTCAGTTTATCTGCAGCACTTTGTGCTTTTTGTGGCTCCATTATTATATTGATTCAAAGGTTGATATATCTGAATCAGGGCTGTTGTGAACACTTATATAGTGTGATTATTTTCTTTCTTGTGATTATGGTGCCTGCCAGGGAATTGTGCAGGATATGTGAAGGTTGCCATGCCCTCCTATATGATGAGTATCGTCCTGACAGATGGGGTAGAGGACTTTTTATAGCACTAGCCACTTTGTGGTGGAGCTGGATTGTCCGCTGCACTTGCCTGTTGTGCTGTTCAGGGTTCCCTCCTCCCTCCTGATGCCGCTGGGGAAGCTGGCAATATGGCCGACTGGCGGGAAAAACGGCAGGGACTTGCAGCGGCTGCTGCACCCAATCTTACTCTGTTTCTGTGCCTCTCTGCTCTCTCCGACTTCTCTCCACGTGCCTCTCACCTCTTCTCTAGTGCAGATGCACTGTGCACCTCCACTTCTCAGCTCTCCTCCAGGCGCTTGTGGTCTCGGTGTTCGCGCCGATGCCTCCGGTTCTCTGCAGGGTGAGTCGGGTGTGCGCTGGCTTCCTGTCCCTCCAGCAGGTTTATGTCACTGGTGCTGGCTGTAAAGATACACACTTTCTCCTATAGTGCTGTGCCTGCCACGGAGATCAGCTGAACAACATCCAGCCATCTTGGCTGCTGGCCACGCCCCCATCAAGACTGGCAATTTAGATGCCAGTCCTAATGTCCCCTATAGCTGGCGGTGAATCCACTGGAGTTATGTAGAGCCACCGCCGATTCTAAATGTAAGACAGCTAGCTGTCTTACATTTAGACCAATTTCTACACCTAAAACAGGCATAGAAATGAGACAGGCCTGTCCGCCCATCCCCGTTCCTGCCCAATTTTTTAAACCTGGCGTGAGCGGGGAAAAGTCACAGATTGCTGCGCAAAGGATCTTTGCACCGCAATCTGTGCCATAAATATGTTTAATATAGGCATATTTCTGGTTAGTAAATCACCCCCTTAGTGTCTGTCACGGTCCCTCCAGGGACAGAGGTTAGAAGATCTGAGAGACTGGCTGCACGTTAGGTGACAGCCTATCTGTTTTCACTTGTTGAAGTGTTGTTCTTGGTAATGAGCACACCTTTTGTCTCAGTTGTAGCTTGTGGTCATTACTGCTCCTCTATTTAGTCTGGACTCACGCTTCATACTTTTCTCTGCCTGGAGTTGAAAGAGCTGGTGTGTGGTCCTCATCTGAGTTCCTGCTCATCCATTTTCTATTAAAGATTCTCTTGGTATTTTGTTGCTCTCATTTGCTTGTTGTTTACTAGGCATTAGGTTCGTTTATCTGGGTAGGAACCAGTAGTCTCAGGCCCTGTCACTAATCCTAGGGCTTCTCAGGGTTACTAGGGCCTAAGTTTACGGTGTATGAATATTCCCAGATTCTGGGTCTATTCATACTGACAGGAGTCAAGGCTAGGTTTAGGGTTTCCTTAGGTGGTCACCATTTCCCTTTCCCTATCCTTGAGGCCTAGTTCCTGGTCATTTTCCTTCTGTTGTCATTCTGGTGCTCTTCCCCCTACACTGCAACAGTGTCTTTCGATCTCACAAAAACCTACTTGTCACATCCCCTCTCTGTTGGTGTAACTCAAGGTTCTGTATTAGGACTCCTGCTTTTCTCAATCAACACCTTTGGCCTGGGACAGCTCATAGAGTCCCATAGATTTCAGTATCACTTTCATGCTGGTGACACACAAATGTACCTCTCTGGTCCAGATATCACCACCGTACTATCCAGAATCCCACAATGCCTATCTTCTATATCCTCCTTCTTCTCTTCTCGCTTTCTGAAACTCAACATTGATAAAACAGAATTTATCATCTTTCCCCCATCTCACTCAACCCCCCGCCCCCCCCCCCCCCCCAACAGACCTATCTATCACGATCTATGGCTGCACACTCTTCCCCTGGTCAAGCAGGTCCGCTGCATTAAAGTAACCTTTGATTCTACCCTGCCCTTCAAACCACACATGCAAGCCCTTTCCACCACCTGCCGTCTCAACTCAAAAAATATCTCTCATATCTACGCATTCCATAGCCAGGTGTCTGCAAAAATGCTTGCACATGTCCTCATCGTTTCCTGCCTAGACTACTCTAAAAGCCTCCTCTGTGGCCTTCCATCTAGCACCCTCGCACCCCTCCAACCAATCCTCACTTCTGCTGCCTGAATAATCCACCTCTCTTTCTGTTACTCCTCTACCTCTCCCCTCCGCCAGTCCATTTACTGGCTCTCCATTGCCCAGCAAATTCAGTTTAAAATACTAACAAAAACATATATGGCTGTGCACAACCTGTCCCCTCCGTACATCTCTGAGCTACTTTGCCGATACATCCCCACGCGTAATCTTCGATCTTTACAAGACCTTCTTCTCTACTCTTCTCTTATCACCACATCCCACAATCGCCTCCAAGATTTCTCTTGTGCATCCCCTATACTCTGGAACTCTCTACCCCAACATACCAGACTCTCACCTGTAGTAGAATCCTTCAAAAGAAACCTAAAAACCCACCTCTTCAGACAAGCCTACAACCTATAGTGACCCCTCTGCTGTTATGCCCCTATGACCAGCTTTATCCTCACCTACTGTGTCCTTCTCCCATACTCTGTAGACTGTAAACCTTCGGGGGCAGGGTCCTCTCTCCTTCTGTGCAATTTTGCAACTTGTCTTGATCATGCTTATTGCATTTGTTTTGTATCATGTATGTATACCCCTTTTCATATATACATTGCCATGGAATAAATGGTGCTTTAATAATTAATAATAATGTATGTTTTAGTAAATACATTCATCATAAATAAAAATTCTGGAGCATCTTTACTCTGCATTGCATCATTCCTTTGTTATTCCTCCTAAATGTTCATGAATAAATTGACAACTGGACATTATGAAAAAAAGAGAATTTCAAGAAGCATGTTCTATATACTAAGTATGTACTAAAATAGAAATGCAAGGATAGCTGACAGGTCATTTTTAATGACTGCTCTATACAATAGATGTGCAGAAAGCATACATAGAAATATTGGGATAAAAATGTCTGATTGTCTAATATGATAGCATGTATCGCTTATTAATAATGATGTCATACAGAAAAATGCCCACCAATCACCACACACACCAGCAACCCGAAGCTTAGAGCTTTCACAAAGAGTCTATATAGAAATAAGTGAAGTTTGAGAGATGCCAATTATTTCACATCTTTTGTTGCTTATCATAAAACTGTAAAAGCACCTCCACAAATAAAATCTAGATAACTAGTATATAATAATAATAATAATAATAATAATAATAATAATAATAATAGCAATAATAATATATGTATATTAAAAACAGGAAAATGTACTTTTGCTCTTGGGTGTTCTATGGACTCTTATTTAAATATTTGGTGGTCATGTCCTGCCCTCAGATACTGGATTTGCATAACAATCCAGTGTTCTGGTACTGTTCTAACATCACTTGAAGTTCAGAGTTTAGACAATGAGACACCATCCTTATCTCTCCTATTCCTACTCTACCCTATGTTTGTTCCTTTTTATATGGACCTCCTCTTATGACTGACACATGGCACATACTGATATACCACTATGCACAGCATAATCTGCATGCATGTTGTGTTTATTTACCCTACCTTTTGCCCATTGTTTATTTATTTTATTATTTAAGTCTTCATAAGATGACATGATATATATATATATATATATATATATATATATATATATAAAAATGTATAACAGAATAGTTTTCATATAAACTGCAGGATTCGAAAATAATTAAAACTCAAAGAACAAATAAAACATTGTACAAGTTTAGAAACCCAGTTCAAACTTCAATTTGGTTTGATTGACCAGTTGAGACAGCGAGCATCCTTAGTGGTGACAAATCCTTCATGTGGAAGATTAAATGAGTTTCCCTTGAGCATTTATGCCCATAGAAAGGGCAAGTAAATAAATCAAAACTCACATGTCAATTTAAGAAGGGCAGGAGGGTGAATATTATAAGGCCTGGAGTACTTTGTGCCCTCATAGCATTCCATTTGTCAATGGAGTATTAAGACTGACAATATTGTAAATGTCATGCCTATTAGTGTAACTACACAGGGAAGAAATGACAGAAACTCGTTTAATTGACTATAAAAATAATCACCTGAAAATACTGACAAGATCATGTTTCTAAATGCACCTTTTTCTTTTGCAAAATGTCTTCATTTCATATAAATGTATCCAGATCCTTCAAAATCTGCTTTAAGTTAGGACTTAGATAACAGATATTATTATTATATAGTCAAGGCTAGAATCATTGGCAGCCGTCAAAAAGTTATCAATTTTTTTTATTACATATATATATATATATATATATATATATATATATATATATGGAATTAAATAGAGCAAATGAAGGGGGGGATGTATGTTTTTTTGGCAATTTTTTTTTGAAAAATATAGATTCCAAAAATATTAATATTCTCAATATGAAAGCCCCCACTGGAGCTAAACTTAGAGAACTGGTTAGAGAACACTTGTTGATGTATATTGGAACACTTTTCATGAAGAACATTTCCATTTATTTAATATTCTTAACTTAATTTTGTGTTACCTCTACCATTTCTGTAATCTGCTGTCTTTTTTGGAATGTCATGTATGTTTGGGGTCATTATATTGCTGTAAGGTCCAACCGCATGCAAGTTTCACCCTTCTACCAACAGATTTTGGGCTAAACCCTCCTGGGGATTATAGGCAGTCATTATGACAATACATTTTATGAGTCCCTGTACTACTATCGGCAAAAAAAAAAAACCTTAAAGCAGCAATAGTCCAACATAATCATTTTCCTTAATGCCTTGCTAGGCTGCATCTCAATAAATGTTAAACAATAATCTTAATAGGTTCCTCTCTTTGATATTTGAAGCAAAGAATAGTCAGTATGACAATTTAATACAGCTACAATATGGACAGCTTTGACACCATTTTTATTGATGTAATGTAATGGAAAATGAAATGAAATGATGCAATTTAGTATATAGTCTAGATGTAAAAAATCTACCATTTTGTGTATAGAGCTCCTAAAACCTATACTGTATGCCCCCAAACAAGAATTTGTCAGTTTGACCATAATATCAAAAGTTTTTCCTAGAGAGATGTCCTTCACCAGAATGGGAGTGATTGAGATAATCAGTGCATAATAATTATACGTTGAGGCTCAGGGACTTGGTCTGCCAGATTAAAGGAATAACAGAAAACATTCTGCTCTGATGTTTTTATCTGCAAAAGCATAGAAGGAAATTGAAGCAGGCAAAAGAGAGCCCATCTGATTTGGCCTGAGCAGTCTGTAGGTAAGTTGCATTTTTGTGATCTGTAAAGATAACCACTGGAAGACAGGCATGCTACGCTACAGCAGATGTGCTCCCTCCTCCGATGACAACTTGATTACCAGTAGCCCATAGTCTTTAATAAAAACAATTTTGCTAGGCAGAGGTTAAAGCTTTGGATATAAAGCCATAAGTTTTGTAATGGGAACTCTGTGTCAGCACTGACAAGCACACAGATGATACATTCATCTTCTTAAAGGACTTCCTGATGGCACCTAAATGATGCATGATGGAGGCAGAGAAAACCAATCCTGCTTGAAGTGACCAAATATTAGCATTAGAGTGGAGATAGATATGGTCATGATTTTTTTACTTTTCAAACATGCTGTAGAGCCTATTTTCCTGTAACCACTGCATAACAGCGTGGACATACTTCCAATTATAAGTTTAATTAGGTAAGTATGTAGATCAGAGCAGAACAGGTCTTGGAAAATGTTTTGACAAACTCCTGGAACACTGCCAGGGCATTATTAGGGCCCAGTAGCATGATAAGGTATTTATAATAGTCATCTTGAGTGTTACAGGCCATCTTACAGACAAATCACCCTCATGAATGTGAATCAGGTTATGTGATCCGGTTTGGTAGAGATATTTGCCTTGCGAATCCTTTCAAAGAGTTCTGAGGATAGTTGTTTTTTACGGTGATCTCAGTAGTCTATGCAAGGTCATAGAGAGCCATCTTATTTTTTCCAGCAAGGAAAGAAGTCATATGGATAAATCCTCTCTCCAGGTATTTCTTAAAGGGGTTGTTTCCCTCCAGCAAATGGCATGTATCATGTAGACAAAGATAATGCAAGGTGATGTATTTTGATTGTCCATATTCTCTTGTTTGCTGGCTTGATTCATTAATTTATCGTATTATACACTGCTGGTATCCAGAGGTTACAACCATCCTGCAATTCAACAGCGGTGGTCATAGGAATGTATGTGCAGCAGCTCATGTCCCAGCCACTTTGGCTCTGCGCTGCATTGGTTTGAGAAGTGTATAATTTGATGGAAAAATGTATCAAGGCAGCAAAGAAGGGAATATGGACAATCACATTAAACAAGTAAGTGCCTTGTATTTACTTTGTCTACATGATAAATCAGATTTATTAAAGTGAGACAACCCCTTTACTTTAGTCCAACATGGCATTGCTCTAGTGAAGAGACAGAGGGTAGACAGGCCCACAAGGAGGAGTGGCATGAGGTAATAAGTTGATGGGACAATCATATGGCCTATCAGGTGGCAGAATTTCAGCCTACGTTTTGTCAAACATATCAGCAACAGGTGTAGGAAGGAGGCAGTCCCTGGAGGTTAGGAGGAACATGAAGTCCCAAGAAGGGATGAACCTTTGTCAAACAGTGTAAAAAATGCATTGTGACCCCCAGCAAAGGAGGACCTGCTTGGTGTCCCAATCAATACCAAGAGCATGAAGACATATCCAAGGTAACCCCAGACGCAAAGAACTGATGGATGAAGCTACAGATTGCTAACTGAAATAAATCTATTACACTTTGCTGCAATAATTGGGTTACTAAAAGTGATCTATTACTACAGATTTTAGGTTGTTTGCCTTCTTTGATACATCAGTAATAACAGTAATCCTTGCTTCTGTTATTGGGTTGAAAGTGCGGTCTGAAACAACCAGTATTTTGTTGATATACAACTACTTCCATTCACCCTTGCTTCTGTACTGAAAGTGCAGTCTCATACAACCAGGTTTGGGGTGTATTTAGTTGATATATAACTACTTCCATTCACACTTCTTTCTGGGGTCAATTTGCAGCCTGATACAACCAGTTTTGGGGTGTATTTATTTTATATATAAGTGCATCCATTTATCCTTGCTTCAGAGGTGAAATTGCAGTCTGATACAACTAGTTTTGGGGTGTATTTAGTTAAAGGTGTTGTCCGGGAATTAAGAAAATTAAGATACTTAAATATTACTTTATACTAAGTATACTCCCAAATACCACACAGGAGGACAAATTATTTCACAGCACTGCTGCCTCATCCTCCTCTCTACCCTACTGGTCAAGGATTTTGATCCTGAATACAGCTGATAAGAACTTTAGCTGTATCTCTGTGAAAATGATTAAAGAGAGGACGGACAGGACAGACTGTGGTAATGTGTAGCTGTGGTAATGGAGACTGCATACAAGTGTTGCTGCTCATCAGCCACATTCCCATCCTCCTCTCATGTCTCATCATCTCCATTCCCACAGAGATTCACCTGTATTCAGGATCATAATCCCTGACAAGTAGAGCAGAGAGGAGGATGAGGCAGGACTATGGCTCATTGTGGTGAAGTAACTTGTCCTCCTGTGTGATTAGGACAGGTTTTGTGTGCACTAATAGGAT
Source organism: Bufo gargarizans (assembly GCF_014858855.1). Classification (NCBI taxonomy): domain Eukaryota; kingdom Metazoa; phylum Chordata; class Amphibia; order Anura; family Bufonidae; genus Bufo; species Bufo gargarizans. The sequence goes on from NC_058084.1 coordinate 163,498,019, forward strand.
GGCGGCCATTTTATTTCTCCTAATGATTGCTCCCCAGACAAAAGAAGCCATTATAACTAATGATAGGTATTTAGGAATATATTTATCATAAAGTAACATTTACGTATTTTCATTTTCTTAACCCCTTTAATATATAACTACTTCCATTCATCTTTGCTTCTGTACTGAAAGTGTGCTCTGATACAGTTTTGGGGTGTATTTACTTAATATATAACTACTTCCATTTACTCTTGCTTCTGGGGTCTATTTGCGGCCTGATACAACCAGTTTTGGGGTGTATTTATTTTATATATATAACTACTTCCATTCACCCTTGCTTCTGTACTGAAAGTACGGTCTGATACAACCAGTTTTGGTATTTAGTTGATACATAAGTACACCCATTCCTCCTTGTTTCTCAGGTGAAAGTGTGGTCTGGCATGCTGCACAGGTAAAGAAAGCATGCTCCTTGTGCTAATAAAAAAATAGGGTACTAGGTACTATTTTTCGCCCTATAAGATGCACCTGCCCATTAGATGCACTTAGGTTTTTGAGGAGGAAAATAAGAAAAAAAAATTGAACCAAAAGGTGTGCTTTTTGTGGGTTTTGAACTAACGGTGGTCTGTGGATGACACTATTATGGGTAATATGTGGATGACACTGTTATGGAGGGGATCTGTGGATGACACTGTTATGGGGCATCTGTGTATTACACTGTTATGGGGGCTCTGTGGATGGCACTGTTATGGAGGGGATCTGTGGATGACACTATTATGGTGGGGGATCTGTGGATGGCACTGTTATGGGGGGGATCTGTGGATGGCACTGTTATGGGGGGATCTGTGGATGGCACTGTTATGAAAGATCTGTGGATGGAACTGTTATGGGGGGATCTGTGGATGGCACTGTTATGGGGGATCTGTGGATGGCACTGTTATGGGGGATCTGTGGATGGCACTGTTATGGTGAGGGGGGTGGCACTGTTATGGTGAGGGGGATCTGTGGATGACACTGTTATGGGGAGGGGAATCTTTGGATGATACTGTTATGATGAGGGGGATCTGTGGATGACAGTGTTTTTGGGGGGGATCTGTGGATGACCATGCTATAGGGGGAATCTGTGGATGACACTATATAGCATCTTATGCTATAAATCGCTGCTTTAAAGCAGCGCTATCCTGTTTATTACCTTACAATCAAGCTCCGGTAACAGGCAGAGCGGGAGGCGACGTAATGTCACTTACGTCATGCACCTGCTCCGACTGCTTTATTCATTAAGTGGGAGGAGCAGACGTGAGTGAGTGACGTTACGCTGCCGCCCGCTCTGCCTGTTACCAGAGCGTGATTATAAGGTAGTAAACAGGATAGCGCTGCTTTAAAGTTAAAGTTACTTGAGGTTAAGGATTACTGTTTAGATATGTATACTGCTGTAAGCGGCGGGTCCCGGTGTAAGAATACAGCGACTGCACTGGGCCCTGCTGCGAGTTGCCGGCCTCCAGCCCCTCCTCCCTCCCCGCTGATACATCGCTGCTCTGTGCAGCATCACAGCCGGCGATGTATCTGCGTTAGCGATGTAAAAATGCCTGCATTCGCCCCATAAGACGCACTGGAAGAAAAAGGTGCATCTTAGGGGGCGAAAAATATGGTAATCACACCGTAAAGGTCAAGAACAGATAACCCGAAAAGGGTTAGCCGCCGAGGCCGCAGTTCCCCAAAGCAGAACGCTTCTCTACACACTTTTAGGCCCCTTTCACACGGGCGAGTTTTCCGCGCGGGTGCAATGCGTGAGTTGAACGCATTGCACCCGCACTGAATCCGGACCCATTCATTTCTATGGGGCTGTTCACATGAGCTGTGATTTTCACGCATCACTTGTGCGTTGCGTGAAAATCGCAGCAAGCTCTATTTTGTGCGTTTTTCACGCAACACAGGCCCCATAGAAGTGAATGGGGCTGCGTGAAAATAGCAAGCATTTGCAAGCAAGTGCAGATGCGGTGCGATTTTCACGTGCAGTTGCTAGGAGACGATCGGGATGGGGACCCAATCTTTATTATTTTCCCTTATAACATAGTTATAAGGGAAAATAATAGCATTCTGAATGCAGAATGCATAGTACAATGGGGCTGGACGGGTTAAAAAAATAAAAAATAAAATTTAACTCACCTTAATCCACTTGTTCGCGCAGCCGGCATCTCTTCTGTCTTCATCTGTGAGGAATAGGACCTTTGATGACGTCACTACGCTCATCACATGGTCCATCACATGATCCATCACCATGGTGATGGATCATGTGATGGACCATGTGATAAATGCAGTGACATCATCAAAGGTCCTATTCCTCACAGATGAAGACAGAAGAGATGCCAGCTGCGCAAACAAGTGGATTAAGACGAGTTAAATTTATTTTAATTTTTTTTAACCCCTGCAGCTTCATTGTACTATGCATTCTGTAATTCAGAATGCTATTATTTTCCGTTATAACCATGTTATTAAGGGAAAATAATACAATCCACACAACCTTGAACCCAAACAACCTTGAACACTGGCAGCAGTGTAAGATCTGTAATCAAACCGCCTGGAAAAACCACCTGCAGGAGCCTACCTGTGTGGAAAGAAGTAGCGGTGCACAAGTTCATGGAGGCAGCGGTAGCAGGCAGTCAGCACAGAGTTGTAGGGGAAAAATGGCATACTCAGCGGTGTGGGAATTTTTCATTAAGCCAGCGGAGATAAGCATGGCCCACTCTGTGACTGTGCCACTGTTTTGAGGACTCATGCGATTCCTCCTTCGATTTCCACCTTTACCACACTGTGACTGGGCCACTGTGTTGACTCGCAATACTGTTGCCACCTAACCACTCTGTGACTGTGCCACTGTGTTGACTCCTCATGCAATTCCCACCCTCACCACTCTGTGACTGGGCCATTGTGTTGACTCTTCATGCTATTGCCTCCTCCCCACTCTGTAACTGGGACACTGTGATGGCTCCTTATGCTGTTGCCACCTCACCACTCTGTGACTGGGCTACTGTGTTCACTGCTCATACTGTTGTCACCTTCTCCACTTGGTCATGAAGGCACTACTTGTTTCAGCAAGTAACAGAACAGGTTCTGTAGAAATCTATGTGGAATCAGCTGACGATGGTGTAAAAGTAGTTTGCTTCTTCACTCTATAGTAGAATCTTGGGCCACTACATGGTTCTTTATACCTAACTCTAACATTGACCTGTAAGGTCTTGAGTTATTTGGACCAAATAAGGGAAGTGTGAAGTGATTCTAAGAGTGATACCTGTCATTTGCGTGTCTTACTGACTGTAATTACACCACTATACACGCTCTCCGCAGCCAGGAAATAGCAGTTTTTTATGCGATTCATCACAAATAAATATGGATCAAATTAAATCTTTTTGGGAAATTCGGCAAACCGTCCGAATCGAATTTTTGAGAAATTCGCTCATCTCTAATTACAATAAAGAGTTCCACGTTTTGGACATAGAACCAAGATAATGATAATTATGGAAGCATACATATAATTTTTTGGGGTGGACTTCTCGTAACCTGTAGAAATATTCTGAAGCTCTTGTGGATGTATGTATACTTCACATTTATTGGCATTCCCACTCTTTTATTTCTTTCACTTTCATTTTTTTTTTCAACAACTAAAATTGCCATAGCTTGATGCTGGAAATTCTCTTACTTACCATTTGATTTAGTAAAGCAAGTAAACATGGATCATAGTGAATGAACACTTAACCAGCAATTTAAATGATACATTGTAAACATGTTACCAAATCTGGTAGCCCTGGATGACCTATTCTTCTAGTCCCTGATTATTATTTAATTCAAAACCATTCTCATGGGTGACCACCTCCCAACTGTTACAATTTTTTGTCTTAAAGAGGTTGTCTGCCTTTTTCTTACTGATGATATATCCTTTGATTAGGTCACCAGCATCTGCTTGGTTGGGGTCCAACACCAGGGACCCCAGCCAATCAGCTGTTTAAGAAAGTTGCATCCTTTTAGCTGTTTCCTGCAGGCCAGTGACGTCACAACTATGGGGGTGAATGGGGCTGAGATGCACGGGAAGCAGCAAGGTGGCTGTGAGGCTACCGCAAGCTCCACTGCCTTCCCAAACAGCTGATCAGTGAAGGTTCCGGTGTCAGACCCCGGCCAATCAGATGCTGATGACCTATACAAAGGATAGATCATCATTAAGAAAATGGTGGACAACCTCTTTAAAGGCCATTTGGGTGCCAGCAGAAAGATATTATCATCCAACAAAATAGTATTTGCTCATTTATTGGGTGATCAACTGCACACTTACACAGAAACTATCAAGAGGAGCACTGGTTTCTAACAAAAGGGCCTTTAGTCATGCATGCCCTTGCCTGCAATATTGCTGTCTTTGTTTTAATACCTTTGTCTTTGTCTTGTTATTTTTTTTTTCCTTTTTCCTTTTAGACTTTTAAATCTGAGATCTCTGAAACCACATTGCAAGGGGAAAGGTATAGAGGAAAAGAGAAATTTATCAGGCAAGAGAAATAGCTCACCCTACTTCTTTAACCATCTTTTTCATCCTTGTACATTGCCCTTTGCTATTTGATTTATTTGGTAATGTAGAACTTCTGAACCATATAAGTATTTGTTCACCTTTTATTTAATACTGCAAATGAGGACAGACATGAAACTGTGCCTTAGTCTAGATTATAACCTTTTTTTACTTCTACATGACCAGTTTTGTTAAGGTGAGATATGTACAGTCGTGGCCAAAAGTTTTGAGAATTACATAAATATTGGAAATTAGAAAAGTTGCTGCTTACGTTTTTATAATAACAATTTGCATATACTCCAGAATGTTATGAAGAGTGATCACATGAATTGCATAGTCCTTCTTTGCCATGAAAATTAACTTAATCCCCAAAAAAACTTTCCACTGCATTTCATTGCTGTTATTAAAGGACCTGCTGAGATCATTTCAGTAATCGTCTTGTTAACTCAGGTGAGAATGTTGATGAGCACAAGTCTGGAGATCATTATGTCAGGCTGAATGGGTTAAAAAGGCAGACTTGACCTGTTAAAAGGAGGGTGATGCTTGAAATCATTGTTCTTCCATTGTTAACCATGGTGACCTGCAAATAAACGCGTGCAGCCATCATTGCATTGCATAAAAATGGCTTCACAGGCAAGGATATTGTGGCTACTAAGATTGCACTTCAATCAACAAGAACTTCAAGGAAAGAGGTTCAATTCTTGTTAAGAAGGCTTCAGGGCATCCAAGAAAGTCCAGCAAGCGCCAGGATCGTCTCCTAAAGATGATTTAGCTGCGGGATCGGAGTGCCACCAGTGCAGAGCTTGCTCAGGAATGGCAGCAGGCAGGTGTGAGCGCATGCACAGTGAGGCGAAGACTTTTGGAGGATGGCCTGGTGTCAAGAAGGGCAGCAAAGAAGCCACTTCTCTCCCAAAAAAAACATCAGCGACAGATTGATCTTCTGCAGAAAATATGGTGAATGGACTGCTGAGGACTGGGGCAAAGTTATATTCTCCGATGAAGCCTTGCTTGGGGCATCAGGAAAAAGGCTTGTTTGGAGAAGAAAAGGTGAGCGCTACCATCAGTCCTGTGTCATGCCAACAGTAAAGCATCCTGAGAAAGACCATTCATGTGTGGGGTTGCTTCTCATCCAAGGGAGTGGGCTCACTCACAATTTTGCCCAAAAATACAGCTATGAATAAAGAATGGTACCAAAACACCCTCCAACAGCAACTTCTTCCAATAATCCAACAACAGTTTGGTGAAGAACAATGCATTTTCCAGCACGATGGAGCACCGTGCTATAAGGCAAAAGTGATAACTAAGTGGCTCGGGGACCAAAACGTTGACATTTTGGGTCCATGGCCTGGAAACTCCCCAGATCTTTATCCCATTGAGAACTTGTGGTCAATCCTCAAGAGGCGGGTGGACAAACAAAAAAACACTAATTCTGACAAACTCCAAGAAGTGATTATGAAAGAATGGGTTGCTATCAGTCAGGAATTGGCCCAGAAGTTGATTAAGAGCATGCCCAGTCGAATTACAGAGGTCCTGAAAAAGAAGGGCCAACACTGCAAATACTGACTCTTTGCATAAATGTCATGTAATTGTTGTTAAAAGCCTTTGAAACGTATGAAGTGCGTGTAATTATATTTCACTACATCACAGAAACAAATGAAACAAAGATCTAAAAGCAGCTTAGCAGCAAACTTTGTGAAAACTAATATTTGTGTCATTCTCAAAACTTTTGGCCACGACTGTAGAGTATACTTGATATTCTTTATTATACAAGGATAATGTAGACAAAGTAAGCATGTTATCACAATATATTTTGGATTAGAGATGAGCAAACCATTCGACGTTTAATTTGTTTCAGATGGGCTGAAATTTTTCAAAAATTTGATTTAGACCCGTATCGGTTCGGCCCAAACAAAATTGGCTACAATTGCCCTGAAATTGGTATATAACACCCTCTAGTCTCCATAGACTCTGAATTTTTAGGAAAACGTTATTTTTTCATTCTTTTTTTATTTAATTTTTGCCCCCCTCCCCTCAAGATCTTTAACGCAATGACAGCAATAGTCAATCATGTCTGAGTCACACTGACATACATAGCTACGGGTAAACGCATGTTTTACGGTGTTAGCAAACAGCATGTTTAAAAGTATACCACACTGTCATGTGTTGTGCTTTTTCATGTTCCAAAGTGTCCACAAAAGATGCCTTGATGGTAGGCAGGACTGCAGGCAGGCAGACAGCAACAGTGGCAAAATGGGGCACCATCAGCAAGGTCAGATCTATTCATTGGCCTCAGCTGGTGAAGTATGAAAATCCTCCTGAATCCAGGCTTAATTAATTTTGAGAAAAGTAATGTTTTGGACACTGGAAGAGGACAACTTTGTCCATTTAGGTGTCACCATGTCCCCTGTGGCTCTGAAAACCTATTAAAGTTGACACTGGAGGCCGGGCAAGAATGTAAAAAGTGTGCTGTGCCAGTTCGGGCGACTGTTCAAGTCTGCCTTCCCAGAAATCCATGAGGTCAGGAAACAGGGTATATGCCAGGGACAGGCCAGAGTGTAGGTAGGCCTGAACCTAGGCATTGAGGCTGGAGCTGTTGGCTTGCTAATTGGCCTTAGCCTTAGGCGACTCATAAAGCCTATGCACTAAGTGAAAGAGCTGCCAAAAATTACAAGGGCACTCCAATACACCCTTTGTTACACATAAATAAGGGCATCATACACACCCTTGAAAAATTCTGGTGACCCTCTAAAACATTTGGAGCAAGGGCCTGCTGATCTGACCATCTAAAACATTAGCAAGGGCCTGCTGCTGAGCTAACCCTCTAAAACATTATGGGTGAGTGTGTCAGGGCAGGCCAGCGCCTCCAAAGTTTGTGCCATGTTTCAAGCTTTGACACCCAGTAGTTGTAAGGCACTGAGGGATCATTGAGGACGCTGACACTGTCTGCTATGTACTCCTTCACCATCTTCCAAAATTTTTCCCTACTTGTGACACTAGGCCACGCATCAGGGTGAGGGTGCTGGTGGGGTTTCATGAAACTGTCCCAAGCTTTCGAGAGTGTTGCCCTGCCTCTGTTGGAACTGCTGTGTGTTCCCCTTGTGTCCACTCCTCGATTGCCCAAGGAACTACGAACTCTGCCGCCAGCGTTGTCAGATGGAAATTTTTGGAGCAATTTTTCATCAAGGATCTTCTGGTATGGCACCGTTTTGCTCGTCCTCTCCACCAGAGGAATAAGAGATGAGAAGTTATCTATGTAGCGGGGGTCGAGAAGGGTGAACAACCAGTAGTCCATGTTGTCTAAAATGCGTATAACGCACGGGTTGCAGGAAAGGCAGCCTAACATGAGGTGAGCCATGTGTGCCAGAGTACCAACAGGCAAGACTTCTCTGTCGTCATCAGGATGATCACTCTCATTCTCCTCATCCTCTTCCTCCTCTTCTGCCCACCAACGCTGAACAGATGGAATTAAACTTCCATGTGTACTACCCTCTGTATTGGAGGCAATTGTCTCCTGCTCCTCCTCCTCTTCATCGTCCAATTCGCGCTGAGAAGACGAACTGAGGGTGGTCTGGCTATCACCCTGTGTAATGACTTCCACTATTTCCACCTCTTCCACATGTAAAGCGTCATCCTTAATTGTGAGCAGCGAGCGTTTGAGTAGACACAGAAGTGGGACAGTGACGCTGATAATAACATTATCTCCGCTCATCATCTGTGTTGATTGCTCAAAGTTTCTTAAAACCTCACAGAGGTTAGACATCCATGCCTACTCCTCGCTTGTGAATAGTGGAAGCTGACTGGAAAGGTGATGACCATGTTGCAGCTAGTATTTCACTACTGCCTTCTGCTGCTCACAAAGCCTCGCCAACATGTGAAATGTCAAGTTCCAGCTCGTGCTCACGTCACAACAGTCGGTGAGCTGGCAATTTCAAGCACTGCTGCAGCGTTGACAGACCGGCTGAAGCTGACGATGACTTGCGAAAATGTGCACACACTCCGCACACATCCTCTAGTAGCTCAGGCAAATTGGGATAGGTTTTCAGAAACCACTGATCCACTAAGTTGAAGATGTGGGCTAGGAATGGGATGTATGTGAGCTTGCCGAGCTCCAAAGCTGCCAAGTTACGGCCATTATCAGACACAACCATGCCTGGTTCTAGGTTGAGTGGCGAGAGCCACAACTAAGTCTAGTCTTTTATCCCCTGCCACAGCTCTGTGGCTGCGTATTGTTTGTCCCCTAAGAATATCAGCTTCAGCACGGCCTGTTGCTGATTGCCCACTGCAGTGCTACACTGCTTCCAGCTACCGACTGATGACTGACTGGTGCTGCATGCGGATAATTCAGAGGTGGAAGTGGAGGAGGAGGAGAAGTGGGGGTTGAAGCCACTAATGTAGGTGCTGGCAGAAACCCTGATCGACTTAGGTCCCGCAATCCTTGGCATCCAATTCTTGGAGAACACTCTTTTTTTATATATATTTATATATATTTTTTTATATATTTTATATTGACACATATATGATGTATGCTTTTGAAAAAATATTTCAAATATTTCATGTATGCTTTTTAAATATTTCATGTATGCTTTTAAATATATTAAATATATTTTATATGTTAACATGTGGATGCAGCATAGGGTTAATACAACCTATATTGTTGGAATGATTGAATATCCCCATATAGAGAAATGAAACAGAGAGTTAATCCTGGATTGAATTCAGGTGTTCCCAATTAACTTGAACTAGATATAAGGATGACACAGTGTGGAGTATGCTTGACCACTGAGGAAGGAGCGAGTCTACGTTCCGAAACATGTTTGGGTGAACCAGCATACAAACTGAGGATCACAGCATTGGAGCACCTCAAAGAGACACTCACGGTAAACTAAACGGACCTACTTCCATATAAGTGGAACACCGGCAGCTGATTATAAAAGCGAACCAAATACTGGAGGGGCGAACCTGAACTAAACAGAGACGCCGCCATACCACGAGGGACGCTGACTTTTCATCACAGCTGTGATCGTAGTTTCTAAAAGGAACAATACAAAGGACGGTCTGTGTTTAAATTACATGCGGGAAGCCGCATTAGGGGACAACCGTGAGTAAAATTATCCTTTTCTATATAACGGAGGAACTACTGGATATATAAAACATGACTGTACATAAAGGTGCGATCATCTGCACCGTCCAGCAAAGGAGACATTACCTCTAACAGCCACTATAATATCGGTGCCATGATATGCTGAGATAGCCTTATTGCACACAATGCACGCTTTAAGGATGAACTATCGCTAAAACCAATCACCATAGAGACTCTCTATTAATTGCCACAACAACTAATATTGTAACAAGCTGTCTTTAGTTGCTGCTATGTAACTATCTTTGATACTGTAATCAATTGCTGCTACAAAATTACCCAGGTGCTGCTATTGTGATTAACTGCTGCTACAATTACCTAGGTGCTGCTATTAATATTGCCATTTGTATAAGACTATTTTATGTTATTATCACTGTTTTATGAATTTTATGAATGTTTAGTATTTTAAATTGTTCTCTAAATAAAATCTCACTTTCTCATGAACCCATAAATTGAGTGCCTGCCCTGCATTACTTTATTTTCTAAATTTCACAGAATTGACAAGGGTGAGTCATATTGGGCAAGAGCACCTATTTCCAGAAAACCTGTGGAGAGCCGCCTTTTTGTTATCTAACTCCGGGAGGTATCTAGGCCTACGTCTTGGACAGGGGATTGGCCATCACGTATCCTGGGAACAGTTGTAGGCCTGTTTGGTGTGGCCCACCTTCTCCCTTTTGCCACCCCACTGCCTCTTCCAGCCTTTTGCGGTGCAGCATATCCCTCCCCCTCTGTACTGCTGTCCTCGCTCGACTTTCCATCTTCCCAGGTTGGGTCAGTGACTTCATCGTTCACCACATCCTCTTCCACTTCCTCACTCTGCTCATCCTCCTGACTTGTTGACCTAACCACTACCTCAGTGATTGACAACTGTGTCTCATCCTCTTCATCAACCTCTTGAGACAGTAATTGCCATTGAGTTATTGGCAACTGTGTCTCATCATCATCCACCTCATTAAACAGTAATTGCCGTTCCCCACCGTCATCATCTTGTGATTGTGGATGCTCAAGAGTTTAGGAATATGGGCACAACATCTGTCCTTCTTCAAGCATGCTTGGCAAGAGGGCTAAATCAAGGAATGGCGCAGAAAAGAGCTCCTCGGAATATCTGAGTGTGGGATCACTTGTTTGCCCAGACTCTCCATGGTGGAAGGAAGGAGGATCAGGGTGAGGATTGGGTTGAGCAGACTCTTGGCTACTGAGACTGGACTTGGTGGCAGACAGGGTGGTGCTTACCCAACTGGAAGCATTATCTGCTGCAATCCAACCGACTGGTCTGACTTTAAGAGTGGTGTCATGCACCACCCTGTAAACTGGGACATAAAGCTAGGTATCATGGATGATTGTTTTTTCTGTGCTATGGCAGCAGGCACAGTTTCACGGGGTCTGCGTGCACCATCAGCATCATGGCCACTGCCCTGTCCCTTACTGCTCGCCTTCTTCATATTGAATGTTATATATGATTGAAAGTCTGTCACACGTACAGTAGCGTAGGATTTGGAAGTGTATGCGCAAACAAATTTAAAAGGGTATTTGGGATGTGGAAACGTCACACAGGAGATATCCTGCAGATCAATGTCAATGCTCTCACCAGCGGCTAATGAAAAATTACAGGAATGTCACTGTTATTTGGGATGAGGAAACATTATACAGGACAGGTACCACCGGTAATGTCACTGTCCGCAGCGTCTATGCAAAAAAGTACACTGTATGTCACAGATACATTTTCGAAGTGCACACGTTACACTTTTTAGATGTGGCTCTGGTAATGTCACTGTCAGAAGCGGACACCGTTTATTGACAAAGTACACTGTATGTCACAGATAAATTTTTGAAGCGCACACGTTACACTGCAGATGTGGCCGTGGTAATGTAACTGTCAGAAGCTGACACCGTCTACGGAAAAAAGTACACTGGATGTCACAGATATTTTTGGGATGCGCACACTTTACACTGGAGATGTGACGCAGCTAATGTCACTGTCCGCAGCGGAAACTGTCTATGGAAAAAGTACACTGGATGTCACAGATATTTTTGGGATGTGCACACTTTACACTGGAGATGTGGCGCAGCTAATGTCACTGTCTGCAGCGGACACTGTCCATGGAAAAAGTACACTGCATGTCACAGATATTTTTGGGATGTGCACACTTTACACTGGAGATGTGGCGCAGCTAATGTCACTATCCGCATTGGACACAGTCTATGGAAAAAGGACATTATATGTCAGAGATATTTTTGGGATGCGCACACTTTACACTGGAGATGTGGTGCAGCTAATGTCACTGTCTGCAGCAGACACTATCTACAGAAAAAGTACACTGGATGTCACTGATATTTTTGGGATGCGCACACTTTACACTGGAGATGTGGCGCAGCTAATGTCGCTGTCTGCAGCGGCCTAACTATTGCACGCTATTTAGCACAGGAGGTGCTAAAATAGCTATTGCTGCCAAACATAATAGTCTTTAGAAGGACTTTTGGGTCTGTAAAGTTTTAGCAATTTAGCGCACGTTGCGCTAAAAATATAGATTGCTGCTGTCACACACAATAGTCCTTAAAAGGACTTTTGGGTCTCTGAAAAGTTTTGGTGGTAAAAATATTCTTAAATCACTCCCTACAATGTCTGTCCCTTCCTCAGCACAGCGCTCTCTGACTAAGAATGAGCTGAACATGCATCATCGGTTGCTATATAGCACCGATGATGCGTTCCGGCCAGCCAATCACTGTAATGCCAGCAGCCAACATGGTTACGGCATTACAGTGAGGGCAGTACTTACCATCCTGCAGGTTTATTGGCAGCCAAGAAGCGTGCGAGGCGGAGACTCGAGCATTGGCCGAATACTGCCATGTGCCGAGCATCGAGATGCTCGAGCCGAACTGGTGTTCAGGCGAGCATGCTCGATCATCACTAATAAAGACAGATATAGACAGTTTTGTCAATTTAACCTGACCCAGAGAAATTAGCATTTCTAGGAGAAAAAGTAATAATAAAAACAATAATAATTATTATTATCATTATTATTAATCTTTCAGATGTGTGCCATCCATTGTCCATAGATTCCTATTTTAAAGGGAGTCTGTCACCACATTTGAGCATATTAGACTGATCAAATAGCGTTATATGTGCCAACGAGAACTTAAAAACGGTACCTTTGTTGTATCTAATGGATTTTTCTTTCAGCCAAAAATGAACTTTTAAGATTCTGTAAATGCGCCCTCTCAAGTGCCCAGGGCGGTGTCTCAATCGTCCGAGCCCCAGGCAGCACCTCCTCAACGGCTCATAACCCCGCCCTCCGTGTGCTTTACTCTCCTCCTCTCTCCTTTTCCACTGTGCCCGCTACAATTTGACCGCGCAGCTGCAGTGGAAAAGGAGAGAGGAGGAGAGTAAACGGGCGGGCAGAGGCACACGGAGGGCGGGGTTATGAGCCGTTGAGGAGGTGCTGCCTGGGGCTCGGACGATTGAGACGCCGCCCTGGGCACTTGAGAGGGCGCATTTACAGAATCTTAAAAGTTCATTTTTGGCTGAAAGAAAAATCCATTAGATACAACAAAGGTGCCTTTTTCTAAGTTCTCGGTGGCACATATAACGCTATTTGATCAGTCTAATATGCTCAAATGTGGTGACAGACTCCCTTTAAAAATGTATAGATTTCATGTGTTTTTAGTGCAACAGTGCATTGTTTTTGTGTCCAGAGAAATCTGAGTTCCTTAAAAATTCAAGAGAAGTGACAGTGCACTCCGGTACCTACGTAGCATGATAGGAGTATGTTCGGTATCGTTTTTAAACAGCAGACCAGATGTTGGCCTGCAGAAGATTAGCCTCCCTTTAACATTATTATATTTGCTTTGTTAGTTTATACAAAGTAAATCATATTGTGGTCACTGTAACAACAATTTCCCTAAAATTGGCATTTATCCAATACAGTTCTTTTAATCCAGGGTAGTCTGCCTCTGGTTCTACCATCTGGAAGAAGGTTTTGCCAGCCAACAACCGTTTTTCAAGTGTGTCTATTTGAGAGTAGATTAATAGCCAATCATATGATGAATTTAGCCTTATTTCACATAGTTTAATTACAGTGTTCCTCAAGCATCAACACTAAAGCACGGTGGTAGTAGTCTGATCATGTGAGCATGGTAACCTTAGATCCGCTCTGTACCACATCAGTGAATCTCTTAAAAAGGATCTCTATTCAAGCACCCATGACTGTATTATCAACAGATATTGCAAGTCAGCCTCACCTACTATCAATTAAGGGATGCACAACATACAGGGCAGCATGAAGCAAATAGAAGATATGAAAAAGAAGCAGCTTTATTAATCACATCTAATAAAATTCATCCTTAATAAAATATGCACTTCCGCGTTTTAGATCACAGCACCTCTAATCCTGTATTACCGTTGCATCTTGTAGCAATATAATAATTTTCAGGAACATATTGCTTTCATGTATAAGAATGACAGATACTTTATATATATAGTTACATACAGAAAGCATCAGTTGTGCAGAGTTTGTCACTTTGTGTCAGTTTCCTCAGGTTTAACTTAGCTTGACAGGAGAAAAAGTACAACAGACTGGACTCTTTCTCTTGTCAAAAATAACTGAAATCTGACATATACTGAAACATACTGAGCACAAGTGATACTTAAAAATAACCCTTGCAAACAAACAGGGATTAAAATGATATATATTTTTGCTGTCTTGTTTTATTTATTTATTTGCTCCTTTGACAGAAGAGAAATACACACAACACAATGCTGATGTTGACTCAGTCTTCTCTGACATATGATGTGTTGTGTGTACCTTTAGGCCCTATTTGATGATTTTTGGGGGAAATTATCAGAAACAACCATTCATAGAAATGCTCGTCCCTGATAATTTGTTTCATGATTATCGGCAGCACATCTCTCTATGTAATAAGAAATGTGCTGCTGATGATTAGTGTTGAGCGAACTGAAGCATCTAAAGCGGAATTAAGTTTAGGGAAAATGTGATTTGCCATGAAGCAGAATTTCCTTGCTCTTCGTGGTTACAAATAATTTTCCCTAAAATGGTGGCTAGAAAGAACAGGAAAAAAAAATATTCACCTCATCCACTTACTCACGCAGAGGCAGTCCTTGCTCCTCTCTTGAGTGGAAAAGAGCTGTAGAAGAACCTATGCTGAGCGTGATGACGCCACTGCGCGCTCCCAGCATGATCATGTGTTTAGTGATGACATCACCACATGGTCAGTGATGACACCACCACATGTGCGGTGACGTCATCATGCACAGTGCAGGTCCTTTGGCAGGTCCTTCCAGTCAAGAGAGGAGCAGACTGCCTCTGTGTGAGTAAGTGGATGAGGTGAATGATTTTTTTTTTTAAACCCAAAAGGCCATATTGCACTAATGTATTACAGGTCATTAGACGGGTGCACGTCTGTCTAAGCAGCCGTTAAAAACAGTCCCATTGATAAAGGCTGAATAGGGGTTTTAACATAGCGATTCATGATGAATTAATTCGTAACAGATCAAAATTTTTGTCAAAATTCAGCAAAGCTGGCAAATCAAATTTTCCAAAACTTCGCTCATCTGTAGTCATCTGATGACTAATGATGTAATAATAATTGTTCCTCTCACATTCATTTGGCATTGGCCTGTGTAATAGGCCAATGCAAACTGGCTTCAATGGACATGTTTATTGTCTATTAACACTCATCCGCAGGAACATCGGCTCTAATAGGACCCTATATATAGGATGATTATCGAGAACAAATGTTCATTCAAAGATAACAGCCCGTGAAAAGGTAATGCACATCACCCAATGAACGAGCAAAACACCTGTTCATGGCCCGATATATAGGATGATTATCGAGAACAAATGTTCATTCAAAGATAACAGCCCGTGAAAAGGTAATGCACATCACCCAATGAACGAGCAAAACACCTGTTCATCAAGGGACCTGATCTTTGGTGAGGGCACCTCAATCATCATTTCTGGGCAGCAGATCCTGATGTGTGAACTGTCAGTACAGTGCTATTCCCATTTTAAGTCATTTCTGGCAGGTTAGTTTCTAGCCATACACTACTAAAATAATGTGCCCTTTAATAAGGGGTTATCACCAGCTCAAAATAGAATTTGCGAATTTGAGGGCATTGGTCTTGGAAAAATCCAAACATTTCTTTTTGATCAGTCAACCAAGATTTTCTAATAATAATAAAAAATCTTAGCACACAAAATATGCTTAAGAGACGTTAGTTATCAAGACCAGCATTCATATATTTTTTAACCACTTCCCGACCGCCCATTGACTATCCTTGGGCGGTCGGTTTATCTCTGCATAGACATTCTGGAAGTCCATTAAGAGATGGACACTAATTGTGCAGCTGCCAAGCGGGGGGCCCGCTCTCAGTGACAGCAGGGCACCCAAGGGAGAAGGCAGGAACTGTTCCTGGGTGTCCCTGCCTTCTAGATTGCTGTATACACAGCGCTATGCCACTTCCTGTCCCGGCCCGGTGGTCATGTGACCGCCGGGTCGGGGGAGTGCAGGAGCTGTCGGGTCTTCCATAGACCACAATCTGCCCTGCACTGAGGCTGTACAGTGCTGTATTATGCTGTACAGCCTCTCTGGGGGGTGTATTTCCACTGAAACTGTGGCTACTATGTCAGCCCCAGTTACAGGAGAAATCAATAGTAAAAAATAAAATAAAAAATTAAGTTAAATGTCCCCCAGAGGTCTTGTATGACCATATGAGGGGCACAAAGTTTAAAATAAAAAAAATGTAATAAAAATAAAGTTTCACATTTAAAATAAAAAAATTCTCCCCAAATCCGTTATTTGAAAAATGTTAAAGAATAGAAGAAGAAAAATAGACATATTTGGTATCACCGCGTCCGCAAAGCCTGGCTCGATAATAATATCATATGATCTAATCCATCAGTTGAATGCCGTAAAAAAAATAAAAAAAATAAACATTGCGCCAAAATAGATTTCTTTTGTGAGCTCCCCTCCCAAAAAACATGTTAATCAATCAAAATGATCAGTCATATGTATTTTGAGAATGGTAGCAATAAAAACATCACCTTGTCCTGCAAAAAATGAGCCCCCACAGAAGACGATAGCCAGAAAAATAAAAAAATATGGCTCTATGAAAATCGCAACACAAAAACATGATTTATTTTTCTAAAAATGCTCTTATTGTGTAAAATTTAAAAAAATCTATGAAAATTAGACATATTTGGTATCTTCGCGTCCGTAACAATTTGGCTCTACAGAAATATCACATGAACCATCAAGTGAACGGTGTAAAAAGAAACAAATAAAAATTATGCCAAAACATTTTTTTTGTCACCTCACCCCACAAAAAACATATCAATCAATCAAAAGGTCGTATGTAGCCAAAATGGTAGCAATACAAACGTCACCTCGTCCCACAAAAAAGAAGTCCTCACACAAGACTATATCCAGAAAAATATAAAAAATATGGCTCTAAGAAAATGGCAACACAAAAACATGATTTTTTTTCTAAAAATGTTTTTATTGTGTAAAACGTAAAAATAAAAAAACTAGACATATTTGATATCATTGTGTCCGTAATGAACGGATCTAAAAAAATATCACATGATCTACCCCATTAAGTGAATGGTGTAAAAAAAAAATTTGAAAAATGATACCAAACAGCTTTTTTGTGACTTCACCTCCCAAAAATGAGATAAAAAGCAACCGGAAAGCCAAATGTACCCCAAAATGGTACCAATACAAACTAAAGCTTGTTTCGCACAAAATAAGCCCTCATGTAGCTCATTCAACAAAAAAGAAAAAAGCTATTGGTCTTAAAAACCATGACAGAAAATGATATGTTAGAAAATCCAGATGCGGCTCCTTCCCTTCTTAGCCCTGGCCCCAAATAACAGTTTACGACCACAATTGGGGTGTTATTGTATTCAGGAGAAAGTGGGTAGCAAACTGGAGGGTATATTCTCCTGTTATCTTTTTTGAAAAAGAAAGTTTGGCCCTAAAGCACCATTTTCTTGTAAAAAAAAATATATATAATTTTTCATTTTCACACCCAAGTATTAAAAATTCTATGAAACAGCTGTTGAGTGAAGTACTCGCTACACCCCTTAAAAATCCCATGGGTGGTGTCGTTTACAAAATGTGGTCACTTTTGGGGGTTTTCACTGTGGGGTTACCTCAGGGCCTCTTCAAATGCAACATGGTGCCCAAAGATCATTCCAGCAAAATCTGCCCTCATATGGTGCTCCTTGCCTTCTGTGCCCTGTCGTGTGCCCAAACAGCAGTATATGACCACATATGGGGTGTTTCTGCAAACTGCAGAATCAAGTTAATAAATATTGAGGTTTGTTTTGTTGTTAACCCTTGATGTGTTCCAGGAAAAAAATTATTAAAGAAAGAAAATCTGAAAAAAAAGTGAAATTTTGAAGTTTCACCTCTATTGTGCTTTAATTTCTGTGGAATACCTAAAGGGTTAACAACATTTCTAAAACCAGTTTTTTTAATTTTCTTAAAAATTTTAGTTATTACTTCTAAGCCTTTTAACGTCCTAAAAAAATAAAATGACATTTACAAAATGATGCCAACATAGAGTAGACAAATGGGTAATTTTAAGTAATAAATATTTTATGAGGTATCACTTTCTGTTTTAAAAGCAGAGAAATGAAAATTTTGAAAATTGCTAATTTTTCAAAATGTTTGGTAATTATTTTTTTTATAAATTAAGGTGAAATATATTGACTCAAATTTATGACTATCACGAAGTACAATGTGTCACCAGAAGACAATCTCAGAATAGCTTGGATAAGTAAAATCGTTCCAAAGTTATTACCACATAAAGTGACACATGTCAGATTTGCAAAATTAGGCCTGGTCAGGAAGGGGGTAAATGGCCCGCTCTGGAAGTGGTTAAAGTAAATTTTAATACATAAGATACAATATGTATTTTTGTTGATTTATTTAAAAAAATAACATAGAAACAAGTATATTTAATACTTACAGTAATTCATTTTCTTAACACAAGCCCATTAAAAGATTTCTTAGCTTTGGAAATAGATGTTACATTTCCAGTACTTTACATGAAAATAATGAAATTTGAATAATAAAATGCATACTTCGATTACTATAAGGCCTTATCTATTTAAAAACAATAATAAATGACCCAATTTTTTTCAAGATTTCCACTTCTTTTTAGGCTCAATAACGATGGGTTCACACTAGCATTAGGGATTTCGTTCTTCTGCCCATAGACTTGTATTATGACGGAATGCAAAACTGAAGCCTTTAAAAGGCATGCCGTTTGCTCTTTGTCCTAATAGAAGTCTATGGGAATCAAAACGGATCCGTCTAGGTCCTGTTATGCAAGACGGAAAACAAAGTCCTATCAACAGGACTTTGTTTTCTGTCTTGCATAACCGGACCCAGACGGATCTGTTATGCTTTCCCATAGACTTCTATTAGGACGGTAAGCAAGCTGAGTGCTTTCTAAAGGCTTCCGTTTTGTTTTGAGAATTCTGTTATTTTCTGTTATAACCATGTTATAACGGAAAGCCATAAAGGAATCCCTAACGCTAATGTGAACCCACCCTAAACCATTTATTTGATTAATAAAAATATTTTAAGATTTTGTCCGCAAGAACTATATATTATTTAATATATGATTTAATGAAGAAAGACCAATATTCAAGCAAAAAGGGAACTAAAGCATGAATGCTAACAAACAATAATGCATGCAGATCAGAATGATGTAATAAGACATATCCTTCCCTGCTCCAAAATTCTGAATTACTAGACTGAAAAATCTAGGAATTTGTCTAGCCATTTAGAATATAATCACATCCATTGACAAATTACCAACTTAAATAATATTTTGACAAATGGCAATAACGATTGACTATAACATTGCAAATAAAGAATTTGACCATAAGCAAATAAATATAAATGAAAACAGAAGAAATCATCTTATTGCCATTTAGTATTTTAATCAAAACAATCATATTTTATAGAATATCTGCTAAGGTAATAATAGTAGTGTCACATTTTTTTTTAAAGTTCAATTAATTTACTTATAATTGATAAATTCAGGAACATTTATTTCAAGTAATTAGTAAAATGAAAATAATATACAAATTAAGAAAATTTTATTGAGGGATATTTTTAACATCAGTTTTTTTGTTCAGTAAATAAAAAAACAACATTGACCTCGACAAAAGAAAAATACCAAATACTGCTGGGAATTCTGCAATCAGTAACCAGATTCTTCTTCAAGTATCCAGTATATTTTAAAATGTATTCAAAAACTAAGGAGCACTTGGTGGCCAGCAACCAAATTACAACAATGTCATTGAGTAGCAGGAACGCTGTGTTGAGGGCAGGAATGTCTGTATATCCTATATTAAGAAGGCAATGGAATGAGTTTAGAACAGAGTCCACTCTCTGATGATGGGTGAAATAATTTGCTATAGAACATATTCTTTTGTGTCCTAGAGTTGTAAAAATTCTTCTCTGAAAGCAAAATAAATAATTAAACAGGCCATCCTAAAAAGTGAAAGAAAAACAGTCACGTTATTACAATTCAAAATGTAAAAACCACACAAAATGCCACATACGTTCTACTAAAATACAATATTTAGACACTGAAAAGCTGGTTAATAAATCATTATAGGGAATACAAAATGTAAATATTAATATGCAAGTATATGTATGTATCATTATCGCCATATAACTAGGAAAAGTATCTCATGAATTTATGATCTAAGTGGCAAAAAAAATAATATTAAGGACATTTTATTACATTACAAAAACAAATAAAAAATGTATAAAGGGAGATTAAGATGAACAATTATTTTTATACAATTTAATAGCTTATAGCTTGAAACTGCACTAAATATGTTACTAAGGGTGAGTTCACATCACTGTTATGGATGCCGTTATTGTTTTCCGTTATAACATGGTTATAACGGAAAATAACGGAATTCATAAGACGGAAATCAAAACGGAAGTCTTTAGGAGGTATTCCGTTTTGATCCTTCATAATAGAAATCTATGGGCAGCATAATGGATCCGTCCTGGTTTCCATTATGCAGAAGTCCAGTCCTGCATAGCGGAAACCAGGACGGATCCGTTATGCTGCCCAAAGATTTCTATTATGGCGAAATGCAAAACAGAAGCCTTTAAAAGGCATTACGTTTTTCTTTCCATCATAATAGAGGTCTATGGGCAATCATAACTGATCCATCTTGTTTCCGTTATGCAGAACGGAAAAAAATTCCTCTCGACAGGACTTTGTTTTCCGTCTTGCATAATGGAAACCAGACGGATTCGTTAAGATTGTCCATAGACTGCTATTATGACAGATCAAAATGGCCTCTTTAAGGCTTCCGTTTTGACTTCCATCTTATGGATTCTATTATAACCATGTTATAACGGAAAACAACAACGGAATCCATAACGCTGATGTGAACTCACCTTAATGGTTAGCTATCTCATGTATACTGGAAAAGGGAGCCTACTGAAAAACATAGCAAATTTCTGTGATTGCATAGAGGCATTTTACTATGCCAATTGAAACATATTGCCACTGACTAGAGATGAGTGAAGCAATTAATCAATGAATCAAATTTGTTATGAATTTTCCAAAAATGTAAAATTCCAATGAATGCAATTTTTGAGGGATTTGTCCTGCAAGAATTGAAAGAAAAAAAAAAGCCACCACTATTTTACAGTTAAGAAAACTGAGAAGAAGGCAACTTCCCCCAAAAGAGGATAATTTTTGGATAGTTTTTTATTTTTTTATTTAAACAAAAATCCAACCTTGCAGTATTTGTCACCAATGGATAGCGTCAGTTTCCCCATACCCATTTATGTTGCTGTCATTGTTAATGCTATATTGGCGTTGAAGAGTTTCAAAAAGAGTTGGATGCTATCCTAGAAAAATCTCAGTCTAGGTTCACACAGCAAAATGGTAGAATTTTTTCCATTGAAGTAAATGCAAAGTTATTAGGGTATTGTTTTGTTTTAATTAAACAAAAAATAGCAAGAATATATAGACCGGCAGTTCAGGGGTCACTGTACAGACCGTATTTTTCACCCTATAAGACACACTTTTTCCCCCTAACTGAGGGGAAAATGTCAATGCTTCTTATGGTGTGAATACTAATAAGCGCTTTAATTATGGAAGCGCGCATTAGTACAGGAGGATCGGGAAGCTGTAAATGCGGCACTCCCCAGTCTCTGTACTCACCGCTTCCTGGTCCTCTGCCGTCGACTGTGCTGTGAATTCATGCTGTGCAGGATGAGGCATGGGGGCTGACCTGATGCACGGGGGTCTAATCTGAGGCATGGGGGATGATCTGAAGCATAGGGGTCTGATCTGAGGAATAGGGGGCTGATCTGAGACATGGGGGTCTTATCTGAGGCATGGTGGGCTGATCTGAGGCATGGAGGTGTGATCTGAGGCATGGGGGTGTGATCTGAGGCATGGGGGTCTCATCTGAGATATGGGAATTAGAGTTGAGCGAACACCTGGATGTTCGGGTTCGAGAAGTTCGGCCGAACATCCCGGAAATGTTCGGGTTCGGGATCCGAACCCGATCCGAACTTCGTCCCGAACCCGAACCCCATTGAAGTCAATGGGGACCCGAACTTTTCGGCACTAAAAAGGCTGTAAAACAGCCCAGGAAAGAGCTAGAGGGCTGCAAAAGGCAGCAACATGTAGGTAAATCCCCTGCAAACAAATGTGGATAGGGAAATGAATTAAAATAAAAATTAAATAAATAAAAATTAACCAAAATCAATTGGAGAGAGGTTCCATAGCAGAGAATCTGGCTTCCCGTCACCCACCACTGGAACAGTCCATTCTCAGATATTTAGGCCCCGGCACCCAGGCAGAGGAGAGAGGTCCCGTAACAGAGAATCTGTCTTCATGTCAGCAGAGAATTAGTCTGCATGTCATAGCAGAGAATGAGGCTTCACGTCAGCCACCACTGCAACAGTCCATTGGCATATATTTAGGCCCAGCACCCAGGCAGAGGAGGGAGGTCCCGTAACAGAGAATCTGTCTTCATGTCAGCAGAGAATTAGTCTGCATGTCATAGCAGAGAATGAGGCTTCACGTCAGCCACCACTGCAACAGTCCATTGGCATATATTTAGGCCCAGCACACACACAGGCAGAGGAGAGAGGTCCCGTAACAGAGAATCTGGCTTCATGTCAGCAGAGAATCAGTCTGCATGTCATAGCAGAGAATGAGGCTTCACGTCAGCCACCACTGCAACAGTCCATTGGCATATATTTAGGCCCAGCACACACACAGGCAGAGGAGAGAGGTCCCGTAACAGAGGATCTGGCTTCATGTCAGCAGAGAATCAGTCTGCATGTCATAGCAGAGAATCAGGCTTCACGTCAGCCACCACTGCAACAGTCCATTGTCATAAATTTAGGCCCAGCACCCAGGCAGAGGAGAGAGGTCCCGTAACAGACAATCTGGCTTCATGTCAGCAGAGAATTAGTCTGCATGTCATAGCAGAGAATGAGGCTTCACGTCAGCCACCACTGCAACAGTCCATTGGCATATATTTAGGCCTAGCACACAGGCAGAGGAGAGAGGTCCCGTAACAGACAATCTGGCTTCATGTCAGCAGAGAATCAGTCTGCATGTCATAGCAGAGAATGAGGCTTCACGTCACCCACCACTGCAACAGTCCATTGGCATATATTTAGGCCTAGCACACAGGCAGAGCAGAGAGGTCCCGTAACAGACAATCTGGCTTCATGACAGCAGAGAATCAGTCTGCATGTCATAGCAGAGAATGAGGCTTCACGTCACCCACCACTGCAACAGTCCATTGGCATATATTTAGGCCTAGCACACAGGCAGAGCAGAGAGGTCCCGTAACAGACGATCTGGCTTCATGTCAGCAGAGAATCAGTCTGCATGTCATAGCAGAGAATGAGGCTTCACGTCAGCCACCACTGCAACAGTCCATTGGCATATATTTAGGCCCAGCACCCAGGCAGAGGAGGGAGGTCCCGTAACAGAGAATCTGTCTTCATGTCAGCAGAGAATTAGTCTGCATGTCATAGCAGAGAATGAGGCTTCACGTCAGCCACCACTGCAACAGTCCATTGGCATATATTTAGGCCCAGCACACACACAGGCAGAGGAGAGAGGTCCCGTAACAGACAATCTGGCTTCATGTCAGCACAGAATTAGTCTGCATGTCATAGCAGAGAATGAGGCTTCACGTCAGCCACCACTGCAACAGTCCATTGGCATATATTTAGGCCCAGCACACACACAGGCAGAGGAGAGAGGTCCCGTAACAGACAATCTGGCTTCATGTCAGCAGAGAATTAGTCTGCATGTCATAGCAGAGAATGAGGCTTCACGTCACCCACCACTGCAACAGTCCATTGGCATATATTTAGGCCCAGCACCCAGGCAGAGGAGGGAGGTCCCGTAACAGAGAATCTGTCTTCATGTCAGCAGAGAATTAGTCTGCATGTCATAGCAGAGAATGAGGCTTCACGTCAGCCACCACTGCAACAGTCCATTGGCATATATTTAGGCCCAGCACACACACAGGCAGAGGAGAGAGGTCCCGTAACAGAGAATCTGGCTTCATGTCAGCAGAGAATCAGTCTGCATGTCATAGCAGAGAATCAGGCTTCACGTCAGCCACCACTGCAACAGTCCATTGTCATAAATTTAGGCCCAGCACCCAGGCAGAGGAGAGAGGTCCCGTAACAGAGAATCTGGCTTCATGTCAGCAGAGAATCAGTCTTCATATCATAGCAGAGAATCAGGCTTCACGTCACCCACCACTGTAAGAGTCAATTTTCATAAATTTAGGCCCAGAACCCAGGCAGAGGAGAAAGGTCCCGTAACAGACAATCTGGCTTCATGTCAGCAGAGAATCAGTCTTCATATCATAGCAGAGAATCAGGCTTCACGTCACCCACCACTGTAAGAGTCAATTTTCATAAATTTAGGCCCAGAACCCAGGCAGAGGAGAAAGGTCCCGTAACAGACAATCTGGCTTCATGTCAGCAGAGAATCAGTCTTCATATCATAGCAGAGAATCAGGCTTCACGTCACCCACCACTGCAACAGTCCATTGGCATATATTTAGGCCTAGCACACAGGCAGAGCAGAGAGGTCCCGTAACAGACAATCTGGCTTCATGACAGCAGAGAATCAGTCTGCATGTCATAGCAGAGAATCAGGCTTCACGTCAGCCACCACTGCAACAGTCCATTGTCATAAATTTAGGCCCAGCACCCAGGCAGAGGAGAGAGGTCCCGTAACAGAGGATCTGGCTTCATGTCAGCAGAGAATCAGTCTGCATGTCATAGCAGAGAATGAGGCTTCACGTCAGCCACCACTGCAACAGTCCATTGTCATAAATTTAGGCCCAGCACCCAGGCAGAGGAGAGAGGTCCCGTAAAAGAGGATCTGGCTTCATGTCAGCAGAGAATCAGTCTGCATGTCATAGCAGAGAATGAGGCTTCACGTCAGCCACCACTGCAACAGTCCATTGTCATAAATTTAGGCCCAGCACCCAGGCAGAGGAGAGAGGTCCCGTAACAGACAATCTGGCTTCATGTCAGCAGAGAATTAGTCTGCATGTCATAGCAGAGAATCAGGCTTCATGTCAGCCACCACTGCAACAGTCCATTGGCATATATTTAGGCCTAGCACACAGGCAGAGGAGAGGTTCATTCAACTTTGGGTAGCATCGCAATATAATGGTAAAATGAAAATAAAAATAGGATTGAATGAGGAAGTGCCCTGGAGTCCAATAATATATGGTTAAGGGGAGGTAGTTAATGTCTTATCTGGACAAGGGACGGACAGGGCCTGTGGGATCCATGCCTGGTTCATTTTTATGAACGTCAGCTTGTCCACATTGGCTGTAGACAGGCGGCTGCGTTTGTCTGTAATGACGCCCCCTGCCGTGCTGAATACACGTTCAGACAAAACGCTGGCTGCCGGGCAGGCCAGCACCTCCAAGGCATAAAAGGCTAGCTCTGGCCACGTGGACAATTTAGAGACCCAGAAGTTGAATGGGGCCGAACCATCAGTCAGTACGTGGAGGGGTGTGCACACGTACTGTTCCACCATGTTAGTGAAATGTTGCCTCCTGCTAACACGTTGCGTATCAGGTGGTGGTGCAGTTAGCTGTGGCGTGTTGACAAAACTTTTCCACATCTCTGCCATGCTAACCCTGCCCTCAGAGGAGCTGGCCGTGACACAGCTGCCTTGGCGACCTCTTGCTCCTCCTCTGCCTTGGCCTTGGGCTTCCACTTGTTCCCCTGTGACATTTGGGAATGCTCTCAGTAGCGCGTCTACCAACGTGCGCTTGTACTCGCGCATCTTCCTATCACGCTCCAGTGCAGGAAGTAAGGTGGGCACATTGTCTTTGTAGCGTGGATCCAGCAGGGTGGCAACCCAGTAGTCCGCACAGATTAAAATGTGGGCAACTCTGCTGTCGTTGCGCAGGCACTGCAGCATGTAGTCGCTCATGTGTGCCAGGCTGCCCAGGGATAAGGACAAGCTGTCCTCTGTGGGAGGCGTATCGTCATCGTCCTGCCTTTCCCCCCAGCCACGCACCAGTGATGGACCCGAGCTGCGTTGGGTGCCACCCCGCTGTGACCATGCTTCATCCTCATCCTCCTCCACCTCCTCCTCATCCTCGTCCTCCTCGTCCTCCAGTAGTGGGCCCTGGCTGGCCACATTTGTACCTGGCCTCTGCTGTTGCCAAAAACCTCCCTCTGAGTCACTTCGAAGAGACTGGCCTGAAAGTGCTAAAAATGACCCCTCTTCCTCCTCCTCCTCCTCCTCCTCCTCCTGGGCCACCTCCTGTTCCATCATCGCCCTAAGTGTTTTCTCAAGGAGACATAGAAGTGGTATTGTAACGCTGATAACGGTGTCATCGCCACTGGCCATGTTGGTGGAGTACTCGAAACAGCGCAACAGGGCACACAGGTCTCGCATGGAGGCCCAGTCATTGGTGGTGAAGTGGTGCTGTTCTGTAGTGCGACTGACCCGTGCGTGCTGCAGCTGAAACTCCACTATGGCCTGCTGCTGCTCGCACAGTCTGTCCAGCATGTGCAAGGTGGAGTTCCACCTGGTGGGCACGTCGCATATGAGGCGGTGAGCGGGAAGGCCGAAGTTACGCTGTAGCGCAGACAGGCGAGCAGCAGGATGTGAACGCCGGAAGCGCGAACAGACGGCCCGCACTTTATGCAGCAGCTCTGACATGTCGGGGTAGTTGTGAATGAACTTCTGCACCACCAAATTCAGCACATGCGCCAAGCAAGGGATGTGCGTCAAATTGGCTAGTCCCAGAGCTGCAACGAGATTTCGCCCATTATCACACACCACCAGGCCGGGCTTGAGGCTCACCGGCAGCAACCACTCGTCGGTCTGTTGTTCTATACCCCGCCACAACTCCTGTGCGGTGTGGGGCCTGTCCCCCAAACATATGAGTTTCAGAATGGCCTGCTGACGTTTACCCCGGGCTGTGCTGAAGTTGGTGGTGAAGGTGTGTGGCTGACTGGATGAGCAGGTGGAAGAAGAGGAGGAGGAAGCCGAGAAGGAGGAGGTGGCAACAGGAGGCAAAGAATGTTGCCCTGCGATCCTTGGCGGCGGAAGGACGTGCGCCAAACAGCTCTCCGCCTGGGGCCCAGCTGCCACTACATTTACCCAGTGTGCAGTTAGGGAGATATAGCGTCCCTGGCCGTGCTTACTGGTCCACGTATCTGTGGTTAGGTGGACCTTGCTACAGATGGCGTTGCGCAGTGCACACTTGATTTTATCGGATACTTGGTTGTGCAGGGAAGGCACGGCTCTCTTGGAGAAGTAGTGGTGGCTGGGAACAACATACTGTGGGACAGCAAGCGACATGAGCTGTTTGAAGCTGTCTGTGTCCACCAGCCTAAATGACAGCATTTCATAGGCCAGTAGTTTAGAAATGCTGGCATTCAGGGCCAGGGATCGAGGGTGGCTAGGTGGGAATTTACGCTTTCTATCAAATGTTTGTGAGATGGAGAGCTGAACGCTGGCGTGTGACATGGTTGAGACGCTTGGTGACGGAGGTGGTGGTGGTGGTGTTGGTGGTACATCCCCTGTTTGCTGGGCGGCAGGTGCCAACGTTCCTCCAGAGGCGGAGGAAGAGGCCGAGGCGGCAGCAGCAGAATAGGCCGAGGCGGCAGCAGCAGAAGAGGTAGCAGGGGGAGCCTGAGTGACTTCCTTGGTTTTAAGGTGTTTACTCCACTGCAGTTCATGCTTTGCATGCAGGTGCCTGGTCATGCAGGTTGTGCTCAGGTTCAGAACGTTAATGCCTCGCTTCAGGCTCTGATGGCACAGCGTGCAAACCACTCGGGTCTTGTCGTCAGCACATTGTTTGAAGAAGTGCCATGCCAGGGAACTCCTTGAAGCTGCCTTTGGGGTGCTCGGTCCCAGATGGCGGCGGTCAGTAGCAGGCGGAGTCTCTTGGCGGCGGGTGTTCTGCTTTTGCCCACTGCTCCCTCTTTTGCTACGCTGTTGGCTCGGTCTCACCACTGCCTCTTCCTCCGAACTGTGAAAGTCAGTGGCACGACCTTCATTCCATGTGGGGTCTAGGACCTCATCGTCCCCTGCATCGTCTTCCACCCAGTCTTGATCCCTGACCTCCTGTTCAGTCTGCACACTGCAGAAAGACGCAGCAGTTGGCACCTGTGTTTCGTCATCATCAGAGACATGCTGAGGTGGTATTCCCATGTCCTCATCATCAGGAAACATAAGTGGTTGTGCGTCAGTGCATTCTATGTCTTTCACCGCTGGGGAAGGGCTAGGTGGATGCCCTTGGGAAACCCTGCCAGCGGAGTCTTCAAACAGCATAAGAGACTGCTGCATAACTTGAGGCTGAGACAGTTTCCCTGGTATGCATGGGGGTGATGTGACAGACTGATGGGGTTGGTTTTCAGGCGCCATCTGTGCGCTTTCTGCAGAAGACTGGGTGGGAGATAATGTGAACGTGCTGGATCCACTGTCGGCCACCCAATTGACTAATGCCTGTACCTGCTCAGGCCTTACCATCCTTAGAACGGCATTGGGCCCCACCATATATCGCTGTAAATTCTGGCGGCTACTGGGACCTGAGGTAGTTGGTACACTAGGACGTGTGGATGTGGCAGAACGGCCACGTCCTCTCCCAGCACCAGAGGGTCCACTAACACCACCACGACCATGTCCACGTCCGCGTCCCTTACTAGATGTTTTTCTCATTGTTATGGTTCACCACAACAACAAATATATTATTTGGCCCAATGTATTGTATTCAAATTCAGCGGGATATAAATTTGAGGCCTAGTATTTAGGCGCTGGGTGACCGGTATGGATTTAGTGACAGAATTAGACTTGGAAATGCACAGAAGCGTGTGTGTGAAGTTATTCTGAATGACCCTATGTGCACCTTCAATATGATCTACCCTTTTAGGGATAGATTTCAAATAGCTCTGATATAGCAGAAACGACTAAATTATGAAATTGCTAAATTGGGAATTGTATTTCAACCCAGAACAAAAAATGTGCTTTGACGGACACTAAATAACTTTCCCAGCCACAACAGGACAGCGGTAACGAGAGATTTAGCGGGATATAAATTTGAGGCCTAGTATTTAGGCGCTGGGTGACAGGTATGGGTTTAGTGACAGAATTAGATTTGGAAATGCACAGTAGCGGGTGTGTGAAGTTATTCTGAATGACCCTATGTGCACCTTGAATATTATATACCCTTTTAGGGATAGATTTCAAATAGCTCTGATATAGCAGAAACCACTAAATTATGAAATTGCTAAATTGGGAATTGTATTTCAACCCAGAACAAGAAATGTGCTTGAACGGACACTAAATAACTCGCCCAGCTACAGCACTAGGGACAGATTTAGCGGGATATAAATTTGAGGCCTAGTATTTAGGCGCTGGGTGACAGGTATGGGTTTAGTGCCAGAATTAGACTTGGAAATACACAGTAGCGGGTGTGTGTGAAGTTATTCTGAATGACCCAATGTGCACCTTGAATATTATATACCCTTTTAGGGATAGATTTCAAATAGCTCTGATATAGCAGAAACCACTAAATTATGAAATTGCTAAATTGGGAATTGTATTTCAACCCAGAACAAGAAATGTGCTTGAACGGACACTAAATAACTCGCCCAGCTACAGCACTAAGGACAGATTTAGCGGGATATAAATTTGAGGCCTAGTATTTAGGCGCTGGGTGACAGGTATGGGTTTAGTGCCAGAATTAGACTTGGAAATACACAGTAGCGGGTGTGTGTGAAGTTATTCTGAATGACCCAATGTGCACCTTGAATATTATATACCCTTTTAGGGATAGATTTCAAATAGCTCTGATATAGCAGAAACCACTAAATTATGAAATTGCTAAATTGGGAATTGTATTTCAACCCAGAACAAGAAATGTGCTTGAACGGACACTAAATAACTCGCCCAGCTACAGCACTAAGGACAGATTTAGCGGGATATAAATTTGAGGCCTAGTATTTAGGCGCTGGGTGACAGGTATGGGTTTAGTGCCAGAATTAGACTTGGAAATACACAGTAGCGGGTGTGTGTGAAGTTATTCTGAATGACCCAATGTGCACCTTGAATATTATATACCCTTTTAGGGATAGATTTCAAATAGCTCTGATATAGCAGAAACCACTAAATTATGAAATTGCTAAATTGGGAATTGTATTTCAACCCAGAACAAGAAATGTGCTTGAACGGACACTAAATAACTCGCCCAGCTACAGCACTAAGGACAGATTTAGCGGGATATAAATTTGAGGCCTAGTATTTAGGCGCTGGGTGACAGGTATGGGTTTAGTGCCAGAATTAGACTTGGAAATACACAGTAGCGGGTGTGTGTGAAGTTATTCTGAATGACCCAATGTGCACCTTGAATATTATATACCCTTTTAGGGATAGATTTCAAATAGCTCTGATATAGCAGAAACCACTAAATTATGAAATTGCTAAATTGGGAATTGTATTTCAACCCAGAACAAGAAATGTGCTTGAACGGACACTAAATAACTCGCCCAGCTACAGCACTAAGGACAGATTTAGCGGGATATAAATTTGAGGCCTAGTATTTAGGCGCTGGGTGACAGGTATGGGTTTAGTGCCAGAATTAGACTTGGAAATACACAGTAGCGGGTGTGTGTGAAGTTATTCTGAATGACCCAATGTGCACCTTGAATATTATATACCCTTTTAGGGATAGATTTCAAATAGCTCTGATATAGCAGAAACCACTAAATTATGAAATTGCTAAATTGGGAATTGTATTTCAACCCAGAACAAGAAATGTGCTTGAACGGACACTAAATAACTCGCCCAGCTACAGCACTAAGGACAGATTTAGCGGGATATAAATTTGAGGCCTAGTATTTAGGCGCTGGGTGACAGGTATGGGTTTAGTGCCAGAATTAGACTTGGAAATACACAGTAGCGGGTGTGTGTGAAGTTATTCTGAATGACCCAATGTGCACCTTGAATATTATATACCCTTTTAGGGATAGATTTCAAATAGCTCTGATATAGCAGAAACCACTAAATTATGAAATTGCTAAATTGGGAATTGTATTTCAACCCAGAACAAGAAATGTGCTTGAACGGACACTAAATAACTCGCCCAGCTACAGCACTAGGGACAGATTTAGCTGGATATAAATTTGAGGCCTAGTATTTAGGCGCTGCGTGACAGGTATGGGTTTAGTGACAGAATTAGACTTGGAAATACACAGTAGCGGGTGTGTGTGAAGTTATTCTGAATGACCCAATGTGCACCTTGAATATTATATACCCTTTTAGGGATAGATTTCAAATAGCTCTGATATAGCAGAAACCACTAAATTATGAAATTGCTAAATTGGGAATTGTATTTCAACCCAGAACAAGAAATGTGCTTGAACGGACACTAAATAACTCGCCCAGCTACAGCACTAGGGACAGATTTAGCTGGATATAAATTTGAGGCCTAGTATTTAGGCGCTGGGTGACCGGTATGGATTTAGTGACAGAATTAGACTGGGATATGGCCAAAAAATAAACAGACTATTGCTGGTTAAATGCACTTGGTGTGACAGCTTCACCCTGATGTAGGCTTTAGCCAAAAAACAACCACACCATTGAGGGTTAAATGCACTTGGTGACAGGCGCAGCTTGCCCCTGATTTAGTATATGGCCAAAAAATGAACAGACTATTGCTGGTTAAATGCACTTGGTGTGACAGCTTCACCCTGATGTAGGCTTTAGCCAAAAAACAACCACACCATTGAGGGTTAAATGCACTTGGTGACAGGCGCAGCTTGCCCCTGATTTTGTATATGGCCAAAAAATGAACAGACTATTGCTGGTTAAATGCACTTGGTGTGACAGCTTCACCCTGATGTAGGCTTTAGCCAAAAAACAACCACACCATTGAGGGTTAAATGCACTTGGTCGCAGCTTGTGCTGGCGCACCACAAGACACAAAATGGCCGCCGATCACCCCAGAAAAATGTGACTGACAAACGGTCTGTGCAGCCTAAAAACAGTGAGCAATTGAGGATCAGCAGCTCAATGATCCACAGCTGCAGATCGATCAGTTAATCAAGTCCTTTGGAGGAGTTAATCTGCCTAATCTCGCCCTACTGTCGCAGCCGCAACCTCTCCCTACGCTAATCAGAGCAGAGTGACGGGCGGCGCTATGTGACTCCAGCTTAAATAGAGGCTGGGTCACATGGTGCTCTGGCCAATCACAGCCATGCCAATAGTAGGCATGGCTGTGATGGCCTCTTGGGGCAAGTAGTATGACGCTTGTTGATTGGCTGCTTTGCAGCCTTTCAAAAAGCGCCAAGAAAGCGTCACAAAAGCGCGAAGAAAGCGACGAACACCGAACCCGAACCCGGACTTTTACGAAAATGTCCGGGTTCGGGTCCGTGTCACGGACACCCCAAAATTCGGTACGAACCCGAACTATACAGTTCGAGTTCGCTCATCCCTAATGGGAATCTCATCTGAGGTCTGAATGATGGGGGTCTTATTGATATTGGGGCTCTTATCTGAGTTCTAATTGGGGGTCATTTACATTGGGGACTGAGCTGAAGTCTGATTGTGGGTTTAATCTGAGGTCTTATTGGGGTCTTATTAACATTTCAGATCTGATATAGGGTGTTATTTACATTGGGGGTCTGATTGGGGCTGTGAGATGAAGTCTGATTAACACTGGGTGTCTGATCTGAGGTCTAGTGAACATTTTTTTTTCTTATTCTCCTCCTCTAAAACCAAGGCGCACCTTATGGGCAGGAAAAATACAGTATATATATATATATATATATATATATATATATTGTGAAACAGTGACAGGTCTCACACAGGTTAGAGGCAAGGAAGGGCTGGATAGTTCGGTCCACACCCCTATTCCACCACAGGTGAGACCAGCTGGAAGTAATCGGGCTGGCACAAAGCACCTCCCAGGGTGTCAGCAAGGGGGGAGTGTCTTGCCTGTGGACAGAGGCCTGGAGGCTCTGTGTGGTCCAAGCCAGGAGGGCTGACAGACCACTATTCCCCATGTGTGCTGAGACACTGGACTGGAGGCAGTGAGCGTACTGTGCTCTGTACAGCCAGGAGGCTGGGGGACATTGGCTGAGAAAGCTGCACATGTTCACAGGGTGTGAACAAGGACTTAGGTGAGTCAGGAAACTCTGTGTTAGCTAGAGCCTAGCCGGGCAAGTGTTTATTATTTTATGTGGATGTCACATCTGTTAGGTGAAGCTGCGACTTCATGATAACCTGTGTTGGTTGGAGGTGCACAATAAATGCACGGTTTGGACCTGAAACCTGGTGTCCTAAAGTCGTATCTGTGAGAATGACCCCCAAATAAGAGGCGATCCCTTACAATTGGTGTCGGATGCGGGCAAGTTGTCCATGAGAGAAGGGCAACGGTCGGTTGCTAGGGGCAACGCTGAGACTGCAGGTGCTGCTAAAAGCTGTTTTTTGCCGTGTGTGGCGTTAAAGGAACGGAAGCTTTTTTTTGTCCAGTGGAGCAGGTGCTGCTCATAAGTGTGTGAACTATTTTGCTGTGGTGCAAGTAAAACTGCAGTGAATTAAAGGGCCAGTAGCCCAGCAAAAGTGGACTTGTGGCTGAAAGCTTTTCCTGCTACCATGGGTCTTGGGGAAGAGTACGTCTGGCAGCGCTGGCGCATACAGCAGGCAGAAGAAATGGCCATAGCAATTGGCTACACTAAAAATGAATTGGCGAAATTTGATGCAGAGCGAGAGGCTTTGGAGGCACAGTTGCAGCTGGCCTTGAGAAATGGGTTCTCAACACTGTATGGAGTTCCAAGAGGATGGTGATGTCAGAAGATCCGATACAGAAAGATCCTGCGAGTTGGTGATTGGGGGAATCCCGCTGGGGGGCACTCTAGATGCCCGCCAGCAGGTGTCTCGCGTCAGGCCTGAAGTGCTGGACTTTCTGGAGAGAGGGCCAGAGACAGATGTCACCGTGTCTCTGACCTTTATAACAGACTATGGCCCTGTGCAATGGGAGCTCTTAAAATGTGAGACCCTGGAAGTGGAGTTTGTGCTTGGCAAAGACTTTCCATTATTTTCGCAGCTGTGGAGTGGAGAAAATGCTACAAATTGTGTACCTGGAGAATCCGATGAACAGCAGATATATGCCGTTGCCAAGGGCAACCGTTGGGAAGACAAAGAGGTGGAGAGCGGTGCGGTTCTCAGGAGTGCATATCTTCCCTGCGACTGTGTCCTGAGTCCTAGAGAGGAAGTGCGGAGGTGCGGTAAAGCTGTTGCTAGGAGCAACCACAACCTTGATGAGTCCGCGGGAGAGGATTGTCACTGCTTTACCAGACTGGTTGATTACAAAGGGTAAGACTGTTCCTGTTATTAACTATGTGGCAGAGCCAGTGACAGTGAGCCGGCGGCAGGGGATATCTGCTGGGCCGGTAGGTAATAAGTCACACAGAGAAAAGACTGTGTCTGGACAGGCGGATAAGCCTGCTGTGATGGCTCCCTCGCAGAAACCTGCAGGGGAGAAGGTTTCTGTGTTACCTCAGTTGCCCATGATCAAAGCTAGTTTTGGGATGACAAGGATCCAGGATCCCATGCTAGCCCGGGTAAGAGGTAGCACAATATTGAAACCTGAGACTGGTAAAATAATAAAGGTGCTGGACAGTCGTTCGGAGAAGGACTATCCACTGATTTTCACTGAGCGCGAGACTCCAATGAGAACAGAGACTGATGAACTTGATGTTACAGATAAGCTTATGCATGAGGGAGTGTTGGGGTGTACTTTTCCCTTATGCTCGGAGTTGTGGAGTAATGGAGACACTTCTGCAGAGAGTGCAGAAACTCCTGCCGAACCTGTACCTGTCCCTTTAAGGGAGCTGCACTTTGACCTGCATGGGGAAAGAATATTGACCATTGGAAACAATGGTGCTGGTCAAATGCAAAGTGATGGTGACAAAAGTGCGGAAATGCATAAGGAAAATGTGATGTCATATGAAATATGTGATAATGACATGCCTTTTCCTTTGCAGGCTGTGATTGGGGAAAAAGCTCCCCCTGTTGGTAAACATGTGTCTGATAAAAAAGTGTTGATAAATGTTGAAGAAACACCGCTAGGAGACCCCATTGTAGACAATGTGGCGAGGCTAGAGGGTGTACCACACAGACCAGAGGTGGATGTGCAGTCTCCACAGGTTTCTATGATTAATAAAATGTCCCAGGTGGGGATTGACTCAGGGGTGCCCCTAGAGGCCAGGGTTAATAATGACTCGAGCAGTATAAGTGGCCTATGTGCCGTGACAGTTAGCAACTCCGAGAGTGAGACTACCATGTCAAGACCCAGCAAAACTAAAGTGGTTACTAGTAGCGAGTCTAGCGACCAGATGACAGTTATATCTGACGAGACGAGAGTTCAGTCGGGTGACAGCCTAGTGTCTGAATCTCATATCCTGACAGTTGTAGATGACCTGACAGGACAGTACAGCTACAAACTTGAAGATGTTTTCGCTCGCTCTGCACAGTCCCTAGATACACTAGAGATAGGGCTAGCGGTTCTCGCAGAGCAACTGCAGGAATCTCCAGAGGAGTCACAGAAAGAGATGAATGAGCTGAAGGAACTAGAGTCACTAATAGAAGCGGAAATTCTCCAACTTCAAGAGGAACTTGCAGCTTCTGAGCGATCCAGACTTCATCCAGAGCAGGAAAGAGATGAGCTGGCTGATGAGGTTCTAAACAGCGCCTCAGAAAAATCTGCTCTTTTGGAGGAGAAAAGACATTTGGAAGCCAGGATGGCTCAACTTGATCAAGAGTTATGTGATCGCAAGGTGGACCTGGACCACCAGAGACAAACTGTATCTAGATTGGAGAAGAAACAAAAGAAGTTTGACCAGCTCTTGGTTGAGGAGAAATACATATCGGCTCGATATGCCGAAGAACGTGACCGAGCGGAGGCTGATGCTCGGGAGAAAGAGTCCAAGGCCCTCTCCTTGGCTAGAGCCCTTGAAGAAGTGCTTGAGGAGCGAAATGAATTAGAGAGCAGAGATGGAAGCTCTCATGAGCTCAAAAGATGCCATCTATGAGGTGGAGAAGCCTAAGCGTGCTCCTGCACAGCAGGTGGAAACAAGTGAGAAACCAGAAGAGGAAGATCCTCTGGAAGGTGCCATAAAGTCAGAGCCTGGTAAGAGTGGGTCTGGAAATGGTGGTGCCAGGGTGCTGGCCAAGGCAGAGAAGGTGGAAAAGGTATTGGCTGAACCAGTTGATGGGGCTGATGTCGATGCAGAGGCCAAGAGTCTCATGACAGTGTGTAACCAGGACCAGGTCGCAAAAGACGTTCCCTCCGCCTACAAGGCCTTCCAAGTAGCCAGCTGCCTGCTGGGGAAGAAATATGAGGAGATGGACGACCAGTATGCAGATCCGGGCTATTACAATGGGCTGTCTCTCCTGACTCCTCCCCAAAAGGAGAACAGTGTCCTGGGTGAGCCTCTGGAGAAAATGACAGAAGACGAGGAGTCTGCTGAAGACCCTGGTGCCTCCTGCCTCGATGAGAAAGAGGGGGAGGGGTTAACAGGGCAAGTGTATGGTGCCATGTCCGAGAAGGATGAGAAGGCGGTCAAAGAGACTGGAGACTTCAAGAAGACAAAGACTGAAAAAGTTAAGGCCGATGTGTTGGTTGACGTGAAGTCCCCAGGTGCTACAGAGACCAAAGTTAAGCCAAAGGGAGCCGCGGCCGAAGTGGCAAAAGCCGCTAAAGAAGCAGAGGTCTCTAAAACTGCCATAGTAGCTGGGGTAACTACTGATGGGAAAAAGGAAGAAGTGACCCAGATGCACGTAAAAAAAGCAAGTAGGGGCAAGCATTCTCTGCTGAAGGAGCCCTGCAAAGCAAAGGAGAAAGTGTCGGGATATGACCATGACTGGGAACAGTTCAGGCAAGAGCTGCAGCAGTCCAAGAAAGGACGTGAGGCGCATGTACAGGAGCCAGAGGATCTAAAAAGAGAAAGAGATCAAAATATACGACAGCGCATCATTATCACTCGGGAAAAAGTAGGAAAAGAGTATCTGGTCATGAGATGGGCACATGAGGCCTTTAGGCAGTTTCGGTTAGGCAAGATGTTGGTTTTGGTGATAAACCAAGCTCTGCTGGCGTGGGTCTGGCAGAACAAAGGGAAGGTACGTGTCACCGAGGTTCCTGGCCTCGGTGAAATAAGAACCGGTAATTTTCTGTGTCAGCAGCAGCTAGTGCTCACTGACACTGTGTTACTTAGTGTGGCTGTAAAGCCAATCTGGGCCGGTTTTTATTGGGAGCAGCCAAAGAGCAGGGTGGGTGGCTGTTCCCCATGTCCAGGCCAGGTGGATGCCCTCTCACCAGCCTCCCGTGGTTATGCAGGTGTTCACCCTCACGGGCTTGAACAAAGGGGGGGGATATGTGAGACAGTGACAGGTCTCACACAGGTTAGAGGCAAGGAAGGGCTGGATAGTTCGGTCCACACCCCTATTCCACCACAGGTGAGACCAGCTGGAAGTAATCGGGCTGGCACAAAGCACCTCCCAGGGTGTCAGCAAGGGGGGAGTGTGTTGCCTGTGGACAGAGGCCTGGAGGCTCTGTGTGGTCCAAGCCAGCAGGGCTGACAGACCACTATTCCCCATGTGTGCTGAGACACTGGACTGGAGGCAGTGGGCGTACTGTGCTCTGTACAGCCAGGAGGCTGGGGGACATTGGCTGAGAAAGCTGCACGTGTTCACAGGGTGTGAACAAGGACTTAGGTGAGTCAGGAAACTCTGTGTTAGTTAGAGCCTAGCCGGGCAAGTGTTTATTATTTTATGTGGATGTCACATCTGTTAGGTGAAGCTGTGACTTCATGATAACCTGTGTTGGTTGGAGGTTCACAATAAATGCACGGTTTGGACCTGAAACCTGGTGTCCTAAAGTCGTATCTGTGAGAATGACCCCCAAATAAGAGGCGATCCCTTACAAAATATATATATATATATATATATATATACAGTGCAGGGGTTACTACACATATATAGATTGGCAGTGCAGGAGAAGATGCTGGGGCAGGCAAGTGGCATGGCGGGTGGGCTTAGTGACACAGCAGGTGGGCTGGTGGTGCTGCGAACGGAAAGACTAGTGATGTGGCAGGTGGGATTAGTGATGCCAAGGGCGGGCCAAATCGATTTGATGATTATGACAGTTATACTTTGTGTAACTTTCTTTGGATAGGACGAGGCAATCTTTAATATCTTTATATGATTTCCCATATGTTTTGTGTCCTGGTGATATACATATATTATTATTTTATATATATATATATATATATAATTTTTTTCATTTCATTTGGGCAACTAGTTTGACTTATTATAGGAGTGTTCTAGTGTTACTACTAGGCCCCCATAAATAATTATTAGTAATTTTCTGAGGTACTGTTTGGTTTTACTTTATGGCAGAGTGGACAGAAAGACAACTCTCCTCAGTAAAAGACGCATGAAAGCCTAAATGGAGTTTGCAACAAAAAAAAGCTCTGGTCTGACGCAAACACTATTTGGCCTCAGTTCTAAGTATCTTGTCTTGAGGAAACCAGGCAATGATCATCACCTACACAACATCATCATCTTTACACTAAAGCATCATGGCAACATCATGCTGTGTGGGTGTTTTTCAGTGGCTGGTACAGAGAGTCTGATCAGGGCTGAGGGAAAGCTAAGCGAAGTACGGATATCTTCTTAATGAAAACCTGGTAAACCTGATCCAGAGTGCACTGGACCTCAGACTAGGCTGCAGGTTCAACTTCAGTAAGACAAAGTCGCTAAGCACAAAGCCAAGACAATATAGGAGTGGCTTAGGGAAAACTCTGTGAATATCTGAGTGGAACAGCCAGAGAGACCAGAAAATGGCTTTCCAAGATGGTCCACATCCAACCTGACAGAGCTTGAGAGAGTCTGCAGATAAAAATTACACAAAATCACCCATATCCAGGTGTGCAAACCTTGTAGCATCAGAAGACTAGAGGCTGTAATTGCTGCCAAAGCTGCTTCAACTAAGTAATGAGTAAAGGGTCTAAAACTCTGAATATTAGTATGTAATATTTTATTTTTTTCCTTTTCAATAAATAAGCAAAGATTTTGAACATTAAGGGGCACACTTATTAGGACCGGCGTTTTAGCCGCCGGTCTTAATAAAGCCCCATAGCTTGCGGAGGATCCAGCTTCCTTGCTGTCTTACATTTAGATCATTATCTATGCCTAAATCAGGCGTAGAAAATGATGAATGAGGCCGGCCTCCCGTCCCGTCCCTGCCCACAATTTTAGACCTGGCGTCACAGATATTGGCATAACTAACCGCTGCACCACCATCTGCGTCTGAAACACTCCTAATAAAGCCATATCTCAGTATAATAAATTACCCCTTCAGTTTCCACGTTTACATTATGGGGAGAATGATGGGGAAAAACTTGATATTTTTTTTCTTATTTTAGCACAAGGCTGCAGCATAAAAATGTGAAAAAAGTGAAAGGGACTTTCTGAATGCATTGTATTTTTATGCCTTAAGCATCTATTAAATAGGGACATCAAGATAATTTTTAAAGCTGAACTCGGACATATCCCTTTCTTCCCCCACTCAGCCCTTCTGACATGAGCATCGTAGAATTTCATACTCTGATGCTCTCCTTTGCCCTGGGCTGTATCATGCAGGGCAAGGGCTTTTTTGTTTACATTCTAGCGCTGATGGGCAGAGGCTTCCACCTAGTACTGTTCCTGGTGACGTCACTGCCACTGATGGGCCATTTTACAGGCTAGAGCACTGCTAAAGCCCGCCCATTAGTGCAGGTTACGTTACTGAGATCACTGCTTGGCGGAAGCCTAATGATCTCCAGAAAAAGCCCTTGCCCTTTGCGATTTAAGGAAGAACATCAGAGCATGAAATACATTTTGGGGGGTATTTAACCCTTCTAATTTGCTTCTTATAAATGCCAGTGTTTCATTCTTTTATTTTGTCTTAAGATACAAAAATGTATTCACAAAAATAAAGAAAATGAAAATAAATCAGCTTTGCATGTTAGTGTCCCTTTAATGATTTTATCAACATTCAAATATATTAAATCAAGACATGCCATGTACTGCCTTACCTTAAATTCTGATTTTCATACCCTAGTTGTGTTGTATTCAGTTTCATGTTTGTTTAGAGACCCAATGAGGCAGAACCTGGAATGTTATGGCTATTTCATTCAATATGTTTGCATAAAACAGATTACGTTCAGAAAATTATCATAAAAAAACACATCACAAAGTACAAAAAAAACACAGGGGCATGCAAAACACATTAAAACAAGAGAAGAGTTTTCGAGAGATATTAGTGATTTTAATGTGCAAAGAAAACATGTAGTGCATGTAAACAAACACATAAGCACAAGTATGCATGCAATACAAACACAGGTAAACATACAGATAGTGATATAACATTCAATGGTTTATGGAGCGATTATTTATCTGGCTATATGTATACAAATCTTAATCACAGTCATTCAGCATGCATTACATAAAAAGTTTTTTTGTATTGTTTGGTTTTCTTTTTCTTTATTAAAATGTTCTGTTAGATTTCTCACTGATTCATAAAACAGAACCGCATATTATTTCTAGTAATATGCGATCTCTAGTACCATTTATAAGAACTGGGTATAATAACTAAAATTCAAATAGTTCATACATACTGTATATGTTAATGTAATATTGCATGCATGTAGGAGCATGACATAATTCAAGATAGTAAAAAGTGCAATCCGGAAATTGAAATAGAAGCATTCACTGCAAAAGGAGGGTTAGTAAAGTTTAACAATCTATGGATGCATTATCATTTAGAATTCTTATGAACCAGTCAACTAATTATAAATGTTTAAATGAGATGAAAATATTTTTCATCGTAAAATGGGTGTGTGCTTAGTCTACCATTTTTTTCATTATCTAAAATAATTAAAAAATTACAAAACATTATAAGGTAATGAAATGAGTGATGAAACAAAAATATGAAAGAAAATATCTGGAGGAACGAGCAAGTCCTTAAGTAAATGTCTTCATCAAAAATGTATTGATACTGACCGCTGGACAGATTTGTCATGTCTGGATAGCCTGTGACTTGTAGTGGGAACCTCTTCAATTTCATCAATGTCACATGTGTCTGTGGCATCCTGTGAATAACTATGCTTCATTACCAAGATGTTTCTTCTATTCATAGGCTGTAGATTGGGTATAACAGGCTGGTTTGGTGTGTCTGTTAGTATGGGTGCTTCCCTTGTACTAAGGTTACTACGGCTGCCCTTAGTGCTTGACAGTTGTGATCCACAGTGATGGTCATGAACACATTTTGAAGATGATCTCCGTAATTTATGGTAATTTTCAAAATCATCAGCAACATCAGCAATGTCTGCTGCAGCTCCTGAACCTCTAAGAGTGCATAATTCATAATGTGGAGGCTCAAACACCTCCTGAAAAACAGTTTGGTCAAAGTCTGCCTTCCTTTCGATGAACTTTTTACGAGGTTGTTTGATTTGTACTATTACAGAGATAATAATGAGGATGATAACAATGCAGGAAGAGACCCCTATAACTGTCCCACTGGTATTTGTAAGCTGGTCGAAAAGACTGGATTTTCTTTTTTCTGTAGGAAAAGAACATTGAAGAGATACATTATTGACAATGAAAACAAAATAATTCAATTAAACAATTGTTAGATATCAATAGTGAATATCGGGAAGTACATGACATCTTTGCATGCAGTACTAATCAGCAGACAGATTTCTTACTGTCACCTTGCAAGCATCTACATATTAAGTGCAGAGTTCTGAAAACAGAGGAAACATATCAAGAAGGTATATATTGTACTACATATGGCATTATTTTGATCCCACTGAGGTTGGTAGTCCATTGCAGGCTCTGTAGCTAGTAGTGTTATAGCATTGTCCTTGCCTCTTTTATGAGAGTACTATGGAAAAACTCTCAGCACAGTGGCTGGTTCTAAAATGTTGAGAACTTGTAATGGAACTGTATGGGTACTGTAATGGGCAGTGTTACAATGGTAAATACAGTAGTTAATAATGTTGAAAAACAACACAGGTACATCAAATCTAACCTATAATTGATTGATAGGAAGATAAAAAAAAAACTACAGTCTACAGATGTGTCGACCATTAACCTTTCTTGAAGTGTGCTAAGTGATATAATTTGTCAAGATTTTTTTATGTCAATTCATTACAATTCTGCGTCACCCAGTAAAATAAACAAAGTATACCTTAAACGTTTTACATTTTATTAATAGAAGAGTCTATGGGCGATGAATGACCGACACATGGCAACTGTCGGAGGCATCCATTATGGTAATCCAGGAAAAAAAACGTATACGTTAACATATACTTTTTTTTTCTAAACAGGGAAGTCTATGGGTGATGGATGTCTGATGCATATCAGATAGATGGCATCTGTTGAGTCATCCATTGGACACATATGTTTTATTGATGTTTAACATATTGCACCATGCATTTCAAGATATGTTCTGTTTAGAGGCAGATTGAGGAAGGACACATCTGTATGATGAAGTAAATGTGGAGGTGTGTTTCGCCATGGCTAAAACTACAAAAGTAAAAGCAAACACAATGCCACATCACTCAGCATATTGTGGGGATTCACTCTGGTAAACAGGATAAGTGGACGCAGTATAGAGGCACCAACTAGTTTGTAAACCAAAAGTTCAGTTTTTATTTACAAGTTAGAAAGTTCACAGAACAAAAAACACTTTCAAGCTAAAAAGTCACCTTGCAGTATTG
The DNA here is from genome assembly GCF_014858855.1 of Bufo gargarizans. NCBI lineage: Eukaryota > Metazoa > Chordata > Amphibia > Anura > Bufonidae > Bufo > Bufo gargarizans. The sequence continues at coordinate 163,541,050 of NC_058084.1, forward strand.
GTGTCAGTTCACACCATGCGGCCTGTTCTGCCAACAAGAGTCCATCAGCGGGCTTTAGTCAGCCTGTTTCCGCTCACATGGGTCTCAGCCCTCTACTTCAGCACAAGCCTCAGATCCCAATACAGAGATCCCCTCTGCATGAACCCAGCTGTCTTTTAAAGGCAGCTAGGTGTAAACAAAAACCCGGATCGGGGCACCTGCGATCCAGTCCGGTGTTTGACCTTACCTGACTGCTAATTAGTCCAGCAGCACACACTGGGAGGAAAATACCTGCCTCCACAAATAATTCACTTTACTGTGTCACATACCCCCCCTTTGTTCAACCTTGAGGGGGTGAACACATGCATAAACAGTGCACCCGGGACAGTTCCTCCGCATTTCCCTGCAACGGCCTCTCTGTGCTCCACCGTGAAGTGACCAGAGCTATCTGGTGACCCGGTACTTCCTCTCTTTATCCAGGTGGTGACAGGCCGTGGCTAACCCCGTATTATTTCTTCAGAGATGGCTTGTCGTCGAGCCACGGGCACCCAGTAGAGCTTTAACCAGACTTTTGCCTGGGGCTCAGTGAAAATATCATGGTGGGTTACAGAAGGGCGTTCAGGGAGGTCAGAGAACACTAACCTTCCAAGGTTTTAGTAAGTTGACATGGTAGACCTGCCTCGGCTTTTGCCGACCTGGCTGGTGTACAGTACTTGTAATTTGTGTCTCCAACTTTCTCTGATGTTTTGTAGGGCCCCTGCCACCTAGCGAGGAACTTACTGTCGACAGGAGGCCCAAAAACCAAAACCGGATCTCCCAGCTACAGTTACGGACCCCACAGGGCTGGGAACAATGGAAAGTATTTTCGTGCATTACTTCATAGTGCATTCTAGGGGTTACGGCCACCTCATGGATCCGCCTGCCGACACACATGCTTAGGGACACCAGAGCAGTGGGGTACTCTTTGAAATCTCCATGTATGCTGAGCACCCCAACTTTCAAGCCCGTAAACTCGATGTGTTGCACAGGGAAGCCCTCACAAGGGTCACCCAACTCCATGAATCCAGCAGAGCCACCACGGGAGTGACTCCCACCTCCACCTGACACAATGGTTCATTATTGAGAGTTTCTGGAGTGTCTGATGCACCAACCCTTCTAGGCATACCATGACTGTCGATACCCAAAGTTTACATCCATGGGCTCGACCAGGTGGGGACAGTCATGAGCCCATACATGGCCGGGCTCATGACACTGCCAGCAGATTATCGGGTTCTGACCCCCAAAAAGGCACATCCCGTGCGGTCTTTCTCAGCTCAGGCTTCCGGGTCTGAGGTAGGGATTTTCTGAATTTTGCTACACCCTTTCCCAGAGTTCCCCCCTGGAGTTCCTCAGTAGCTCCATATCGTTCTACCATGTCCACCATCTCCAGGGCACTAGTAGGAGACATCTGGCCAACCCAGCGCTGGAAGGGTGATGGCAATGCCCTCCAGAATTTTTCAGCTACAATACGGTCCAGCACAGCAGTGGGAGACTCAGTACATCAGGCGGTAGCCATTTTTGCAGGAGATGCAGCAAATTATAATACTGGGGTCTCACTGGCTCAGCCGGGTTAAACTCCCACTGATGCACCCGCTGGGCCTGGACCAACACATTCACCCCCAGTGTCGCCAGGATCTCACCCTTGACCTTATAGTAGTCTGCCGCTTGCTCGTCCGGTAAATCAAAGTAAACCCGTTGGGGTCCTGATGTCAGGAACGGAGCGATGACCTCAGCCCACTGGTCTCGGGGTAGACTAACCCTCACGGCAACCTTCTCGAACATCGCTAGTTAGGTTTCGACGTCATCCGTCGGTGCCATCTTGGGGATCACCGTGCGGACCGCTTTCAAGGACATCATGGACTCCCTGAGATACTCCTGTCTTCTCTAAGGCCATCACGTGTTGAACCAGCCGCTGGTTCATTTCTTGCTGTCGCTAATTAGCCTCTAGCAGTTGTATGTTAGTCTCCTGCTGCTGCTCCATGGCCTGTTGTTGCCTTGGGTTGGCCTGCACCAGCTGCTTCATCACCTCCTCCATCTTGTCCCGTGATGCTGGTTGCAACTTAACAGGCTTAATCCAGGACATACAACAGAGTCCGAAAAAAATTAAACAAAAATATTTCGGCTTTACTCCAGCCTCACTGCGATTGCCCACATCCTCCACCAATTGTGGGGATTTGCTCTGGTAAACAGGATAAGCGGACGCAGTATGGAGGCACCAACCAGTTTATAAACCAAAAGTTCAGTGTTTATTCACACGTTAGAAAGTACACAGAACAAAAAAACACTTTCAAGCTAAAAAGTCACCTTGCAGTATTGGTGCCAGTTCACACCATGCGGCCTGTTCTGCCAACAAGAGTCGATAAGCAGGCTTTAGTCGGCCTGATTCCCCTCACATGGGTCTCAGCCCTCCACCCCGGCGCAAGCCTCAGATCACAATACAGATATCCCTTCTGCATGAACCCAGCTGTCTTTTAAAGACAGCTAGGTGAAAACAAAAACCAGGAATGGCACCTGCGATCCAGTCCAATGTTTGACCTTACCTGAAAATACCTGCCTCCACATACAATTCCTTTTACTGTGTCACAATATACTGTATATATAAACTAATGCTACATTACCTATATCAAATAAATATGAGGCACTTAACAAATATATAGTATTTTTTAACTAAAATAATTTGTGCCGATTCACCATGAGAAGGTGACTTCTTTCTAGATAGGGAACCTACTCTATATGATACCTCTCTTTGTGCCAACAGGCTTCAAATAAATGTAGGGAGAGTAGGATCCTCATGTATAATGTCTTTGCTCGAATTTACTTCTCTTTGTGCCAGCACGCCTTCAATTAATTCAGGGAAAGTATACTACAGCTATACATTGCACTAAAAAAGAAAAAAAAAGTGCACTACCAAAATACTCAACTAGTAATACCCAAACTAATACCCACTGCTCAGAATGCTGTTACTTTGTGTTTGATTTTACAGTTGTATGATGCAACTGCCCCATATTATGAAAAAAATATCCTTTCCAACTCCAAATATGGAAATTAGGTCTTTAGGTTAGTGTTCCAGCCCAAAAAATCTAGTACCCATAACTAACTTGTTATGTTTTTAAAGAAATACATCTTGTAGCAAAGAGTTTCATAGTCTAACGGCTCTTACAGTAAAGAACCCCCCATGATGATGATTCCTCTTATGACGTGTTAGTTTAAGAAAACTCATCCACTTATCAGCGATTTATGAGTGTATGGTCCCACAGAACAAAAGCCAGGCAGCTGAGAAATGGCTGTGATGCATTCGAAAAATACAGGATAATGTGCAAATCTTTCAAGCTGAAATGATTGCTGATTGGTAATGGCCTCCACAAAACCGCATAGACATTAACAATCAACAATCAATGAATAATCAATTTTTAACGATTTGTAAATTGTGCCAGACTTAAATGGAGATGTACTTTTAAGGCACATCTACATCTCAGCCACTTGGCATTCCACTACACAATACCATACCCTTAGAGTTCCAGGTCAGGCATCTTCCAATCGGCTACTTTACTAAACAACAAGCTGTCTAGTACACAAGTGGCATAAAAATCTGTTCCAAATTTGATTATATCCACTTCATAACCATGGCAAAATACAAATAATTTAACATGGGAATTTGGCTGTGGATTTCACCCCCCCCCCCCCTTCCGATAAATGTCTCTCACCCAGTTAAGCCAGTTCTCTCTGCACTGCACTAATTATTGCCCCAATCACTCAGAGACAGCTGTCTGCAGATGAGGTACTGGTTTAGCAATAATCCTAGTTATGTATCAATGCCTAGTTGAAAGATCTAGCATTGACTTATAGGATAGCTACCTTACATCTGGTGGCCTTAGAGGCTCAGCTTTCTTTTGTGTGTCACCAAAATGGTTGTCTTTGTTATCTGTCCTGATCCTGTGCACAGCCAGTGGAGAAGAGTCACTAATGGTCCCTTTACACGGGACGACGATGTAGCAGATTGTCGGAAAGAAAGTGGTTCTTCCCGACAATCTGCTGAATGTTAGTGGAGGATACGGTGCATTCACATGAACTTATCTCCTCCAGAGTATGGGGAGGAGCGATCACTAATCCCATCGCTCTTCCCCATACTGTCTGGTTGTTTCCTGGCAGCAGATCGTGTTTACACAGCATGATCTACCACTAGAAAACAATGATTTTTTGTGCTGCACAAAAGATACAATTACCGGATGAACAAGCATTTTGCTCATTCATCAGGTAATCATCACTGAGTGTTACTAGTAACTAGAGTTGAGCGAACACCTGGATGTTCGGGTTCGAGAAGTTCGGCCGAACATCCCGGAAATGTTCGGGTTCGGGATCCGAACCCGATCCGAACTTCGTCCCGAACCCGAACCCCATTGAAGTCAATGGGGACCCGAACTTTTCGGCACTAAAAAGGCTGTAAAACAGCCCAGGAAAGAGCTAGAGGGCTGCAAAAGGCAGCAACATGTAGGTAAATCCCCTGCAAACAAATGTGGATAGGGAAATGAATTAAAATAAAAATTAAATAAATAAAAATTAACCAAAATCAATTGGAGAGAGGTTCCATAGCAGAGAATCTGGCTTCCCGTCACCCACCACTGGAACAGTCCATTCTCAGATATTTAGGCCCCGGCACCCAGGCAGAGGAGAGAGGTCCCGTAACAGAGAATCTGTCTTCATGTCAGCAGAGAATTAGTCTGCATGTCATAGCAGAGAATGAGGCTTCACGTCAGCCACCACTGCAACAGTCCATTAGCATATATTTAGGCCCAGCACCCAGGCAGAGGAGGGAGGTCCCGTAACAGAGAATCTGTCTTCATGTCAGCAGAGAATTAGTCTGCATGTCATAGCAGAGAATGAGGCTTCACGTCAGCCACCACTGCAACAGTCCATTGGCATATATTTAGGCCCAGCACACACACAGGCAGAGGAGAGAGGTCCCGTAACAGAGAATCTGGCTTCATGTCAGCAGAGAATCAGTCTGCATGTCATAGCAGAGAATGAGGCTTCACGTCAGCCACCACTGCAACAGTCCATTGGCATATATTTAGGCCCAGCACACACACAGGCAGAGGAGAGAGGTCCCGTAACAGAGAATCTGGCTTCATGTCAGCAGAGAATCAGTCTGCATGTCATAGCAGAGAATGAGGCTTCACGTCAGCCACCACTGCAACAGTCCATTGGCATATATTTAGGCCCAGCACACACACAGGCAGAGGAGAGAGGTCCCGTAACAGAGAATCTGTCTTCATGTCAGCAGAGAATCAGTCTGCATGTCATAGCAGAGAATGAGGCTTCACGTCAGCCACCACTGCAACAGTCCATTGGCATATATTTAGGCCCAGCACCCAGGCAGAGGAGGGAGGTCCCGTAACAGAGAATCTGTCTTCATGTCAGCAGAGAATTAGTCTGCATGTCATAGCAGAGAATGAGGCTTCACGTCAGCCACCACTGCAACAGTCCATTGGCATATATTTAGGCCCAGCACCCAGGCAGAGGAGGGAGGTCCCGTAACAGAGAATCTGTCTTCATGTCAGCAGAGAATTAGTCTGCATGTCATAGCAGAGAATGAGGCTTCACGTCAGCCACCACTGCAACAGTCCATTGGCATATATTTAGGCCCAGCACACACACAGGCAGAGGAGAGAGGTCCCGTAACAGAGAATCTGGCTTCATGTCAGCAGAGAATCAGTCTGCATGTCATAGCAGAGAATGAGGCTTCACGTCAGCCACCACTGCAACAGTCCATTGGCATATATTTAGGCCCAGCACACACACAGGCAGAGGAGAGAGGTCCCGTAACAGAGAATCTGGCTTCATGTCAGCAGAGAATCAGTCTGCATGTCATAGCAGAGAATGAGGCTTCACGTCAGCCACCACTGCAACAGTCCATTGGCATATATTTAGGCCCAGCACACACACAGGCAGAGGAGAGAGGTCCCGTAACAGAGAATCTGTCTTCATGTCAGCAGAGAATCAGTCTGCATGTCATAGCAGAGAATGAGGCTTCACGTCAGCCACCACTGCAACAGTCCATTGGCATATATTTAGGCCCAGCACCCAGGCAGAGGAGGGAGGTCCCGTAACAGAGAATCTGTCTTCATGTCAGCAGAGAATTAGTCTGCATGTCATAGCAGAGAATGAGGCTTCACGTCAGCCACCACTGCAACAGTCCATTGGCATATATTTAGGCCCAGCACCCAGGCAGAGGAGGGAGGTCCCGTAACAGAGAATCTGTCTTCATGTCAGCAGAGAATTAGTCTGCATGTCATAGCAGAGAATGAGGCTTCACGTCAGCCACCACTGCAACAGTCCATTGGCATATATTTAGGCCCAGCACACACACAGGCAGAGGAGAGAGGTCCCGTAACAGAGAATCTGGCTTCATGTCAGCAGAGAATCAGTCTGCATGTCATAGCAGAGAATGAGGCTTCACGTCAGCCACCACTGCAACAGTCCATTGGCATATATTTAGGCCCAGCACACACACAGGCAGAGGAGAGAGGTCCCGTAACAGAGGATCTGGCTTCATGTCAGCAGAGAATCAGTCTGCATGTCATAGCAGAGAATCAGGCTTCACGTCAGCCACCACTGCAACAGTCCATTGTCATAAATTTAGGCCCAGCACCCAGGCAGAGGAGAGAGGTCCCGTAACAGACAATCTGGCTTCATGTCAGCAGAGAATTAGTCTGCATGTCATAGCAGAGAATGAGGCTTCACGTCAGCCACCACTGCAACAGTCCATTGGCATATATTTAGGCCTAGCACACAGGCAGAGGAGAGAGGTCCCGTAACAGACAATCTGGCTTCATGTCAGCAGAGAATCAGTCTGCATGTCATAGCAGAGAATGAGGCTTCACGTCACCCACCACTGCAACAGTCCATTGGCATATATTTAGGCCTAGCACACAGGCAGAGCAGAGAGGTCCCGTAACAGACAATCTGGCTTCATGACAGCAGAGAATCAGTCTGCATGTCATAGCAGAGAATGAGGCTTCACGTCACCCACCACTGCAACAGTCCATTGGCATATATTTAGGCCTAGCACACAGGCAGAGCAGAGAGGTCCCGTAACAGACGATCTGGCTTCATGTCAGCAGAGAATCAGTCTGCATGTCATAGCAGAGAATGAGGCTTCACGTCAGCCACCACTGCAACAGTCCATTGGCATATATTTAGGCCTAGCACACAGGCAGAGGAGAGAGGTCCCGTAACAGACAATCTGGCTTCATGTCAGCAGAGAATCAGTCTGCATGTCATAGCAGAGAATGAGGCTTCACGTCACCCACCACTGCAACAGTCCATTGGCATATATTTAGGCCTAGCACACAGGCAGAGCAGAGAGGTCCCGTAACAGACAATCTGGCTTCATGTCAGCAGAGAATCAGTCTGCATGTCATAGCAGAGAATCAGGCTTCACGTCAGCCACCACTGCAACAGTCCATTGTCATAAATTTAGGCCCAGCACCCAGGCAGAGGAGAGAGGTCCCGTAACAGACAATCTGGCTTCATGTCAGCAGAGAATTAGTCTGCATGTCATAGCAGAGAATCAGGCTTCATGTCAGCCACCACTGCAACAGTCCATTGTCATAAATTTAGGCCCAGCACCCAGGCAGAGGAGAGAGGTCCCGTAACAGACAATCTGGCTTCATGTCAGCAGAGAATTAGTCTGCATGTCATAGCAGAGAATCAGGCTTCATGTCAGCCACCACTGCAACAGTCCATTGGCATATATTTAGGCCTAGCACACAGGCAGAGGAGAGGTTCATTCAACTTTGGGTAGCCTCGCAATATAATGGTAAAATGAAAATAAAAATAGGATTGAATGAGGAAGTGCCCTGGAGTCCAATAATATATGGTTATGGGGAGGTAGTTAATGTCTAATCTGGACAAGGGACGGACAGGTCCTGTGGGATCCATGCCTGGTTCATTTTTATGAACGTCAGCTTGTCCACATTGGCTGTAGACAGGCGGCTGCGTTTGTCTGTAATGACGCCCCCTGCCGTGCTGAATACACGTTCAGACAAAACGCTGGCTGCCGGGCAGGCCAGCACCTCCAAGGCATAAAAGGCTAGCTCTGGCCACGTGGACAATTTAGAGACCCAGAAGTTGAATGGGGCCGAACCATCAGTCAGTACGTGGAGGGGTGTGCACACGTACTGTTCCACCATGTTAGTGAAATGTTGCCTCCTGCTAACACGTTGCGTATCAGGTGGTGGTGCAGTTAGCTGTGGCGTGTTGACAAAAGTTTTCCACATCTCTGCCATGCTAACCCTGCCCTCAGAGGAGCTGGCCGTGACACAGCTGCCTTGGCGACCTCTTGCTCCTCCTCTGCCTTGGCCTTGGGCTTCCACTTGTTCCCCTGTGACATTTGGGAATGCTCTCAGTAGCGCGTCTACCAACGTGCGCTTGTACTCGCGCATCTTCCTATCACGCTCCAGTGCAGGAAGTAAGGTGGGCACATTGTCTTTGTAGCGTGGATCCAGCAGGGTGGCAACCCAGTAGTCCGCACAGGTTAAAATGTGGGCAACTCTGCTGTCGTTGCGCAGGCACTGCAGCATGTAGTCGCTCATGTGTGCCAGGCTGCCCAGGGGTAAGGACAAGCTGTCCTCTGTGGGAGGCGTATCGTCATCGTCCTGCCTTTCCCCCCAGCCACGCACCAGTGATGGACCCGAGCTGCGTTGGGTGCCACCCCGCTGTGACCATGCTTCATCCTCATCCTCCTCCACCTCCTCCTCATCCTCGTCCTCCTCGTCCTCCAGTAGTGGGCCCTGGCTGGCCACATTTGTACCTGGCCTCTGCTGTTGCCAAAAACCTCCCTCTGAGTCACTTCGAAGAGACTGGCCTGAAAGTGCTAAAAATGACCCCTCTTCCTCCTCCTCCTCCTCCTCCTCCTGGGCCACCTCCTCTTCCATCATCGCCCTAAGTGTTTTCTCAAGGAGACATAGAAGTGGTATTGTAACGCTGATAACGGTGTCATCGCCACTGGCCATGTTGGTGGAGTACTCGAAACAGCGCAACAGGGCACACAGGTCTCGCATGGAGGCCCAGTCATTGGTGGTGAAGTGGTGCTGTTCTGTAGTGCGACTGACCCGTGCGTGCTGCAGCTGAAACTCCACTATGGCCTGCTGCTGCTCGCACAGTCTGTCCAGCATGTGCAAGGTGGAGTTCCACCTGGTGGGCACGTCGCATATGAGGCGGTGAGCGGGAAGGCCGAAGTTACGCTGTAGCGCAGACAGGCGAGCAGCAGCAGGATGTGAACGCCGGAAGCGCGAACAGACGGCCCGCACTTTATGCAGCAGCTCTGACATGTCGGGGTAGTTGTGAATGAACTTCTGCACCACCAAATTCAGCACATGCGCCAAGCAAGGGATGTGCGTCAAATTGGCTAGTCCCAGAGCTGCAACGAGATTTCGCCCATTATCACACACCACCAGGCCGGGCTTGAGGCTCACCGGCAGCAACCACTCGTCGGTCTGTTGTTCAATACCCCGCCACAACTCCTGTGCGGTGTGGGGCCTGTCCCCCAAACATATGAGTTTCAGAATGGCCTGCTGACGTTTACCCCGGGCTGTGCTGAAGTTGGTGGTGAAGGTGTGTGGCTGACTGGATGAGCAGGTGGAAGAAGAGGAGGAGGAAGCCGAGAAGGAGGAGGTGGCAACAGGAAGCAAAGAATGTTGCCCTGCGATCCTTGGCGGCGGAAGGACGTGCGCCAAACAGCTCTCCGCCTGGGGCCCAGCTGCCACTACATTTACCCAGTGTGCAGTTAGGGAGATATAGCGTCCCTGGCCGTGCTTACTGGTCCACGTATCTGTGGTTAGGTGGACCTTGCTACAGATGGCGTTGCGCAGTGCACACTTGATTTTATCGGATACTTGGTTGTGCAGGGAAGGCACGGCTCTCTTGGAGAAGTAGTGCCGGCTGGGAACAACATACTGTGGGACAGCAAGCGACATGAGCTGTTTGAAGCTGTCTGTGTCCACCAGCCTAAATGACAGCATTTCATAGGCCAGTAGTTTAGAAATGCTGGCATTCAGGGCCAGGGATCGAGGGTGGCTAGGTGGGAATTTACGCTTTCTATCAAATGTTTGTGAGATGGAGAGCTGAACGCTGGCGTGTGACATGGTTGAGACGCTTGGTGACGGAGGTGGTGGTGGTGGTGTTGGTGGTACATCCCCTGTTTGCTGGGCGGCAGGTGCCAACGTTCCTCCAGAGGCGGAGGAAGAGGCCGAGGCGGCAGCAGCAGAATAGGCCGAGGCGGCAGCAGCAGAAGAGGTAGCAGGGGGAGCCTGAGTGACTTCCTTGGTTTTAAGGTGTTTACTCCACTGCAGTTCATGCTTTGCATGCAGGTGCCTGGTCATGCAGGTTGTGCTCAGGTTCAGAACGTTAATGCCTCGCTTCAGGCTCTGATGGCACAGCGTGCAAACCACTCGGGTCTTGTCGTCAGCACATTGTTTGAAGAAGTGCCATGCCAGGGAACTCCTTGAAGCTGCCTTTGGGGTGCTCGGTCCCAGATGGCGGCGGTCAGTAGCAGGCGGAGTCTCTTGGCGGCGGGTGTTCTGCTTTTGCCCACTGCTCCCTCTTTTGCTACGCTGTTGGCTCGGTCTCACCACTGCCTCTTCCTCCGAACTGTGAAAGTCAGTTGCACGACCTTCATTCCATGTGGGGTCTAGGACCTCATCGTCCCCTGCATCGTCTTCCACCCAGTCTTGATCCCTGACCTCCTGTTCAGTCTGCACACTGCAGAAAGACGCAGCAGTTGGCACCTGTGTTTCGTCATCATCAGAGACATGCTGAGGTGGTATTCCCATGTCCTCATCATCAGGAAACATAAGTGGTTGTGCGTCAGTGCATTCTATGTCTTTCACCGCTGGGGAAGGGCTAGGTGGATGCCCTTGGGAAACCCTGCCAGCGGAGTCTTCAAACAGCATAAGAGACTGCTGCATAACTTGAGGCTGAGACAGTTTCCCTGGTATGCATGGGGGTGATGTGACAGACTGATGGGGTTGGTTTTCAGGCGCCATCTGTGCGCTTTCTGCAGAAGACTGGGTGGGAGATAATGTGAACGTGCTGGATCCACTGTCGGCCACCCAATTGACTAATGCCTGTACCTGCTCAGGCCTTACCATCCTTAGAACGGCATTGGGCCCCACCATATATCGCTGTAAATTCTGGCGGCTACTGGGACCTGAGGTAGTTGGTACACTAGGACGTGTGGATGTGGCAGAACGGCCACGTCCTCTCCCAGCACCAGAGGGTCCACTAACACCACCACGACCATGTCCACGTCCGCGTCCCTTACTAGATGTTTTTCTCATTGTTATGGTTCACCACAACAACAAATATATTATTTGGCCCAATGTATTGTATTCAAATTCAGCGGGATATAAATTTGAGGCCTAGTATTTAGGCGCTGGGTGACCGGTATGGATTTAGTGACAGAATTAGACTTGGAAATGCACAGAAGCGTGTGTGTGTGAAGTTATTCTGAATGACCCTATGTGCACCTTGAATATTATATACCCTTTTAGGGATAGATTTCAAATAGCTCTGATATAGCAGAAACCACTAAATTATGAAATTGCTAAATTGGGAATTGTATTTCAACCCAGAACAAAAAATGTGCTTTGACGGACACTAAATAACTTTCCCAGCCACAACAGGACAGCGTTAACGAGAGATTTAGCAGGATATAAATTTGAGGCCTAGTATTTAGGCGCTGGGTGACCGGTATGGATTTAGTGACAGAATTAGACTTGGAAATGCACAGAAGCGTGTGTGTGTGAAGTTATTCTGAATGACCCAATGTGCACCTTGAATATTATATACCCTTTTAGGGATAGATTTCAAATAGCTCTGATATAGCAGAAACCACTAAATTATGAAATTGCTAAATTGGGAATTGTATTTCAACCCAGAACAAAAAATGTGCTTTGACGGACACTAAATAACTTTCCCAGCCACAACAGGACAGCGTTAACGAGAGATTTAGCAGGATATAAATTTGAGGCCTAGTATTTAGGCGCTGGGTGACAGGTATGGGTTTAGTGACAGAATTAGACTTAGAAATACACAGTAGCGGGTGTGTGTGAAGTTATTCTGAATGACCCAATGTGCACCTTGAATATTATATACCCTTTTAGGGATAGATTTCAAATAGCTCTGATATAGCAGAAACCACTAAATTATGAAATTGCTAAATTGGGAATTGTATTTCAACCCAGAACAAAAAATGTGCTTTGACGGACACTAAATAACTTTCCCAGCCACAACAGGACAGCGTTAACGAGAGATTTAGCAGGATATAAATTTGAGGCCTAGTATTTAGGCGCTGGGTGACCGGTATGGATTTAGTGACAGAATTAGACTTGGAAATGCACAGAAGCGTGTGTGTGTGAAGTTATTCTGAATGACCCAATGTGCACCTTGAATATTATATACCCTTTTAGGGATAGATTTCAAATAGCTCTGATATAGCAGAAACCACTAAATTATGAAATTGCTAAATTGGGAATTGTATTTCAACCCAGAACAAAAAATGTGCTTTGACGGACACTAAATAACTTTCCCAGCCACAACAGGACAGCGTTAACGAGAGATTTAGCAGGATATAAATTTGAGGCCTAGTATTTAGGCGCTGGGTGACAGGTATGGGTTTAGTGACAGAATTAGACTTAGAAATACACAGTAGCGGGTGTGTGTGAAGTTATTCTGAATGACCCAATGTGCACCTTGAATATTATATACCCTTTTAGGGATAGATTTCAAATAGTTCTGATATAGCAGAAACCACTAAATTATGAAATTGCTAAATTGGGAATTGTATTTCAACCCAGAACAAAAAATGTGCTTTGACGGACACTAAATAACTTTCCCAGCCACAACAGGACAGCGTTAACGAGATATTTAGCAGGATATAAATTTGAGGCCTAGTATTTAGGCGCTGGGTGACAGGTATGGGTTTAGTGACAGAATTAGACTTAGAAATACACAGTAGCGGGTGTGTGTGAAGTTATTCTGAATGACCCAATGTGCACCTTGAATATTATATACCCTTTTAGGGATAGATTTCAAATAGCTCTGATATAGCAGAAACCACTAAATTATGAAATTGCTAAATTGGGAATTGTATTTCAACCCAGAACAAGAAATGTGCTTTGACGGACACTAAATAACTTTCCCAGCCACAACAGGACAGCGTTAACGAGAGATTTAGCAGGATATAAATTTGAGGCCTAGTATTTAGGCGCTGGGTGACAGGTATGGGTTTAGTGACAGAATTAGACTTAGAAATACACAGTAGCGGGTGTGTGTGAAGTTATTCTGAATGACCCAATGTGCACCTTGAATATTATATACCCTTTTAGGGATAGATTTCAAATAGCTCTGATATAGCAGAAACCACTAAATTATGAAATTGCTAAATTGGGAATTGTATTTCAACCCAGAACAAGAAATGTGCTTGAACGGACACTAAATAACTCGCCCAGCTACAGCACTAACGACAGATTTAGCTGGATATGAATTTGAGGCCTAGTATTTAGGCGCTGGGTGACAGGTATGGGTTTAGTGACAGAATTAGACTTGGAAATGCACAGTAGCGGGTGTGTGAAGTTATTCTGAATGACCCTATGTGCACCTTGAATATTATATACCCTTTTAGGGATAGATTTCAAATAGCTCTGATACAGCAGAAACCACTAAATTTTTAAATTGCTAAATTGGGAATTGTATTTCAACCCAGAACAAAAAATGTGCTTTGACGGACACTAAATAACTTTCCCAGCCACAACAGGACAGCGGTAACGAGAGATTTAGCGGGATATAAATTTGAGGCCTAGTATTTAGGCGCTGGGTGACCGGTATGGATTTAGTGACAGAATTAGACTGGGATATGGCCAAAAAATAACCACACTATTGCTGGTTAAATGCACTTGGTGATGGGCGCAGCTTGCCCCTGATGTAGTATATGGCCAAAAAATGAACAGACTATTGCTGGTTAAATGCACTTGGTGTCACAGCTTGACCAACCACACTACTGAGGGTTAAATGCACTTGGTGACGGGCGCAGCTTGCCCCTGATGTAGTATATGGCCAAAAAATGAACAGACTATTGCTGGTTAAATGCACTTGGTGACGGGCGCAGCTTGCCCCTGATTTAGTATATGGCCAAAAAATGAACAGACTATTGCTGGTTAAATGCACTTGGTGTGATAGCTTGACCAACCACACTACTGAGGGTTAAATGCACTTGGTGACGGGCGCAGCTTGCCCCTGATGTAGTATATGGCCAAAAAATAAACAGACTATTGCTGGTTAAATGCACTTGGTGTGACAGCTTCACCCTGATGTAGGCTTTAGCCAAAAAACAAACGCACCATTGAGGGTTAAATGCACTTGGTGACAGGCGCAGCTTGCCCCTGATGTAGTATATGGCCAAAAAATAAACAGACTATTGCTGGTTAAATGCACTTGGTGTGACAGCTTCACCCTGATGTAGGCTTTAGCCAAAAAACAACCACACCATTGAGGGTTAAATGCACTTGGTCGCAGCTTGTGCTGGCGCACCACAAGACACAAAATGGCCGCCGATCACCCCAGAAAAATGTGACTGACAAACGGTCTGGGCAGCCTAAAAACAGTGAGCAATTGAGGATCAGCAGCTCAATGATCCACAGCTGCAGATCGATCAGTTAATCAAGTCCTTTGGAGGAGTTAATCTGCCTAATCTCGCCCTACTGTCGCAGCCGCAACCTCTCCCTACGCTAATCAGAGCAGAGTGACGGGCGGCGCTATGTGACTCCAGCTTAAATAGAGGCTGGGTCACATGGTGCTCTGGCCAATCACAGCCATGCCAATAGTAGGCATGGCTGTGATGGCCTCTTGGGGCAAGTAGTATGACGCTTGTTGATTGGCTGCTTTGCAGCCTTTCAAAAAGCGCCAAGAAAGCGTCACAAAAGCGCGAAGAAAGCGACGAACACCGAACCCGAACCCGGACTTTTACGAAAATGTCCGGGTTCGGGTCCGTGTCACGGACACCCCAAAATTCGGTACGAACCCGAACTATACAGTTCGAGTTCGCTCATCCCTACTAGTAACGCTGGTTAGCGATGATCTGTTCAATTGTCAGCCAGTGTAAAGTACCTTTAAAGAGGTTATCCAAAATATAAAACATGCCCCCCAATGCCCAGGCCCCTCATATAGATTATACTAACCCTGCTTCCATGCTCCTGATCCCCACACTGCCACCACTGCATCTCCCTGGAGATGCGGTGGTCACGCGGAGATCAGGAGCGACGCGGGTGCCAGGAAGAGGGGTAAGTATAATCTATATGAGGGGCCCGTGCATTGAGGCCCATATTTTATAGTTTGGATAACCCTTTAAGAGCTGAGCAGGCCAGTGAGCAAGGAACTCCTCGGTCAGCCAACCATCCAGTTGCCATAGAAGTGGCACTGAGAAGTGGCACACATCATGAGAAGGACACTTGTCACAGAGGGGGAGGAGACCTTTTCCAAAATAAAGAGAAAGAGGGAGCTGCACAGAGTAGTAAGTGCTGCATTCCTCCATTGGGCAGGGCACTTGAGAAACAGTTAAGTACAGGGACAGGGAAGCTGGTTGGTGGTGTGTGCCAAGTGGTGGTGTCCAACATGAAGGACTTAAACAAAGTTTTGCCTGCTACTCACCCTGACTTTGTCATCTCTTTACACACCTTTTCTGCATGATCTTAACAACTGGTGTGGTGCAGATTTTGAACATCTATTTAAATTTTTCCTTGCCAATTGTCACGGGCAGCAGATGTGAGCCCACTGTGCTACGGACTGGCTGTACCCTGGAGGGGCGTGACTAAGCAGCTACCTGGTTTTTGCCAGAGCCTCTGATGGTGAGGATAGACTTTGCCGTTAGAGTAGTTGCCAGGTACCACCCCAGGGCAGTCCCAGAGTCAGTAGCAGCTGGTCCAGGCAAACCGGGAGGTACCTGCAAAGGTACCGACAGTACAGGTGTGGTTAGACAGGCAGAGTCATTATCAGGAGCAACAAAGACAGGAACTGGAGGATGAGACAGAGACATAGTCGAGACAAGCAATAGGTCAGGGCAGGCGGCACAGGAACGAAGTCAGACAATCTGGGTCGGCAACAGGAGGAGCGATGCAAGCAGGCAGGGATCAGACGAAAAGCATAGTATAGGAACTAGGCATGTAGTCAGGAACACAAGTGGTAACAAGCTAAATTTTTCAGGATAGAACCTTTACTCTGAGGCGCTTGAGTGGAGGGCTGAACCACTTAAATACCTCCAGGAGAGCCAGGGTAGGTCAATGGAATCACCTGACACAACACAGCCCCGCCAAGTGATGCGTGCAGCAGCCGAGCACAAGCAGCGTTCAGGTAGACTGGAAGCTGCGGAGCGGAATCTCCAGAGCAGCAGCAGAGACAGGGAAACACAGATCATGATCACAGGTGAGCACAGCGCCCGGAACCACGGCGGCGAGCAGGGGGACAGCGTGGCACCGAGGACGCTGTCACAGTACCCCATCCCTCTTATACCCACTCTTCTTGCGTCCATGGCAAGACAGAAAACGTTTGATGAGATCCGGAGCCTGAATGTTCTCCTGCGGCTTCAAGGACCTCTCCTCTGGAACAAATACCTTCCAGTCCACAAGATAATAGGTCCTCCTGCCCACTTCTTGACGTCCAGGAAGTCCTTGATTTCAAAAACCTCGTCAGCATTCTCAGCCACTGGAATAGGTCTAGAAGAAGCCTTTGAGAATCGGTTAAGGATCACTGGTTTAAGCAACGACACATGAAAGGCATTGGGAATGCATAGCGAGAGAGGCAGGCGTAACTTGTATGTCACCTCATTGATCTTCTTCAAGACCTCAAAGGGTCCAAGGAATCTTGGAGCAAACTTAAAACTGGGGACTCTTAAGCAGATATTTTTGGAGGAAAGCCATACCTTTTCCCCAGAGGAGAACTGAGGTGGTTTCCTTCTTTTCTTGTCCGCATTGGTCTTCATGCGGATCACCGCCTTGTCGATGCATGCCATATCTTCAAGAAATCTCTGAAGGAAGAGTCTGCAGCAGGAACCCCGGAAGATGCAGGAACAGGAACAGGAGTACGGGGGTGTTGACCATAGACAACAAAGAATGGCGAGGATCCAGTAGACTCACTAGTGTGGTTGTTGTAGGAGAACTCTGCCCAAGGTAGTAGTGATACCCAGTTGTCGTGTTGCATTGAAACAAAATGTCAAAGGTAGTTCTCCAATATCTGATTAACCCGCTCTACTTGCCCGTTGGTTTGGGGGTGATAACCGGAGGAGAGGTTGAGATCTATTTCTAAGAGACGACAGAGGGCTTTCCAGAGCTTGGATGTAAACTGAACTCCTCGATCATAAACAATATGTCCAGGCAAGCCATGTAAACGAAATATGTTTTATGAACAGTTTGGCGAGTTTCGCAGCCGAGGATAATCCAGTCAACGGAACGAAGTGCGCCATCTTGGAGAAGCGATCCACAACCACCCAAATCA
This sequence comes from Bufo gargarizans, assembly GCF_014858855.1. NCBI lineage: Eukaryota > Metazoa > Chordata > Amphibia > Anura > Bufonidae > Bufo > Bufo gargarizans. Next base: position 163,558,612 of record NC_058084.1, read on the forward strand.
CGGTACATTCAGCTGAAGAAGACAGATCAGTAATAAAGTCTATATCAATGTGTTGCCATGGAGCATCAGGAACGGGTAGAAGTAGCAACAGGCCTGGAGGTTTTCTCCTGGAAACTTTATTTTGAGCACAGACAGAAACATAGTCACGTACATCTTTGGATAATGTGGGCCACCGGTAGTGGTGAGACACTACTTCAGAGGTCTTGCGGATTCTGGGATGATCGGTCTGTTTGGAGTTGTGTCCCCACGACAGGATGTTTTTCCTTTTGGCGGAGGGTACGAATGTTCTCCAGGGAGGAATATCTCTTACCAGGACAAGAGCCACCGTGATGAAGCGAGCAGAATCTATCATGTATTGAGGCTCCTCCTGCTAGTCAGAAAAATCTAAATATCGGGACAGAGCATGTGCCTTGATGTTTTTCTCAGCCGGGCGGAAGTGTAACTCAAAGTTAAAACAGGAGAAGAAAAGTGCCCACCTGGCTTGGCGAGGGTTCAGACGCTGAGCTGTCTGCAGGTACGTGAGATTCTTGTGGTCGGTGAAAATTATTACTGGATGCTGGGCTCCTTCCAATAGATAACACCACTCCTCCAAGGCGAGTTTTATGGCTAGGAGCTCTCTGTCCCCAATACAGTAGTCCCTCTCGGCGGGAGAAAAGAGCTTGGAGGAAAATCCACAAGTGAACATCTTGCCCTTGGAATTCTTTTGCAGTTAGACCGCACCTGCTCCTATGGAAGAGGCTTCCACTTCTAAAAAGAATTGGCAGGAGACATCGGGATGTCGCAGAATAGGTGCAGATGCAAAGGAGCTCTTTAATTGGACGAAAGCGGCCTCTGCCTCAGGAGGCCAGTCTTTGGCATTCACCCTTTTTCGAGTAAGAGCAGATATCAGAGATGTTAGGGAGAAAAAGTTCGGAATAAACTTCCGATAAAAATTGGCGAATCCCAGGAAGCGCTGTATAGCGTGCAGCCCCTGTGGACGAGGCCAGTTCTTTACTGCATTCAGTTTTTCAGGATTCATCTGTAATCCAGCATCCGAGATGATGTATCCGAGAAGTGATACTGTCATTTTCTCGAAGGTGCATTTCTCGAGTTTGGCATAGAGTCTATTTTCCCTCAGGCGCTGTAAGACGAGCCGAACATGCCTTCGATGAGTGGTCAAGTCTGGAGAGAAGACCAGTATATCATCCAGATACACAATCACGCAGGCATAGAGAAGGTCCCGAAAGACATCATTCACTAGCTCTTGGAATACTGCAGGAGCATTGCCTAGACCGAAGGGCATGACGAGGTACTTGTAGTGTCCATCACGAGTGTTGAAAGCGGTCTTACACTCATCACCTTTTCAAATGCGGACCAGATTATATGCACCTCGCACGTCGAGTTCGGTAAAGACTCTAATCCCCCGGATCCTGTCAAAAAGTTCGGAGATCAACGGAAGAGGATATCAGTTTTTCACTGTGATCTTATTCAGACCTCGATAATCGATACAGGGATGCAAGGACCCATCTTTCTTCTGCACGAAGAAAAAAATTGTCCACAGCTGGTGAAATGGATTTAGGAATAAACCCCCTCTCAAGATTCTTCTTGATTTAGTCGGTCATTGCCTGAGTCTCTGGGAGTGAGAGTGGGTAGACTCGACCATGAGAAGGGGTAGCACCGGGCAGAAGATCGATCAGACAGTATTATGGACGATGAGGAGGCAGAGTCTCAGCATCCTTTTTACTAAAGATGTCCATGTAGCTGACATATTGCTGCGGGGGTCCAGGCGGGTCTACTGGTACCGTAGGCTGGGAGGCTGGTCGGACCTCCACTAAGCAGGTGGAGTGACAAGATGATTGCCATTTCACAGAAACTCACCTGAGTTACAGTCCACAAATGGTGAATGAAGATGTAGCCAGGGTAGCTCAAGAATAATTGGATTCACAGAGACTGGCAGGACATGGAAAGATATCAGCTAGAAGTGCAGAACCCCAATTTGTAGTTTGAGGGGCACAGTAACAGTGAGTACTGGTTCAGTAAGCGGTAGTCCATTTACTGAAACCACTGACAAAGGCCTATCCAGCCAGATGGTGGGAAGCAGATACTGCTTAACCAGCGCTTGTTGAATGAAGTTACCGGCTGACCCAGAGTCCATGAATGCCGGCACGGATAGTGTAACTTCCTTGTGAGAGAGAGTCACGGGAACGGAAGGTTTTGGAGAGGACTTCTCCTGGTCTAGAACCACCTCTCCAACTGATCCTTTACAATGGCGTTTCCTGGCCTCTGGGGACAGTTAAGCACAAAATGGGCCTTGCCTCCACAATCCAAACAGAGATTCTCCGCCTTGCAACGTAGACGCTCCTGGTCAGTTAGATGAAGGCGCTCAATCTGCATGGGCTCTTTAGGAGGAACAGATGCTATTGGAAAGACCGACCTCTGAAATGAAGGAACCAGACGAGGTGGTCTTCTGGTGCATGCAACCTGCTTAGAACATTCCCTAAAACGCACATCGTTCAGAGACGATGGGCGGTCGCGCCCAGCCAATTCGTCCTTAATACGGTCAGAGAGACCCTCCCAGAAAACCGCCAGTTGAGCCTTATCTTTCCACACACAAGTTCAGCCGCTAGGGTACGGAACTGGATGGCGTACTGACCCATAGACGCGAAACCTTTACGTAGATGTAGCAGAGTTGAGGCAGCGGAGGATGTACGACCCAGCTCCTCAAAGACCATCCGGAAGGTAGTCAAGAAAGACTGCAGATTAGTCGTCTCTGGACCTCCCCATTCCCAATAGGATTTGCCCAGGTGAGGGCCTCATTAAACAGCAGGGATATGATGAACACAACCTTGGACCGCTCCGTAGGGAAACTCTGCCCATGTAACTTGAAGTGGATCAGGCACTGGTTAAGGAATCCCCGACACGTTTTAGGATTACCACCATAGTGGGTTGGCAGCGGGAGTTGCACTCCGGCTGCAGTCATTTCCGTAATCACTGGTGGCATCGGAGGAGGCGGAGGAGCGACTGGCATGCCTGCCGTGCCCGGATGAGAGACGGTATTCAAGCAAGCAGCAACATTTTGCATAAACTGCATCAATACGTCTTGTCGTTCACTCTGGCGCTTAAATTTCTGTAAGAGATCATGAACAGTGGTCTTGGGATGACCAGCAGGGTCCATGGCCTCAGAGCACTGTCACGGGCAGCGGATGTGAACCCACTGTGCTATGGACTGGCTGTACCCTGGAGGGGCGTGACTAAGAAGGGCAGTCCCAGAGTCAGTAGCAGCTGGTCCAGGCGAACCAGGTGGTACCGACAGTACAGGCGTGGTTAGACAGGCAGAGTCGTTACCAGGAGCAAAAAAGACAGGAACTGGAGGATGAGGCAGAGACATAGTCGAGACAAGCAATGGGTCAGGGCAGGTGGCACAGGAAGTCAGACAATCTGGGTCAGCAACAGAAGGAGCGATGCAAGCAGGGTAGTCTAGGAACGAGGCACGTAGTCAGGAACACAAGTGGTAACAAGCTCAATTGCACAGGATAGGACCTTGACTCTGAGGCGCTTGGGTAGAGGGCTGAGCCACTTAAATACCTCCAGGAGAGCCAGGATAAGTCAATGGAATCACCTGACACAACACAGACCCGCCAAGGAGTGATGCGTACAGCAGCCGAGCACAAGCAGCGTTCAGGAACACTGGAAGCTGTGGAGCAGAATCTCCAGAGCAGCAACAGAGACAGGGAAGCACAGATCATGATCACAGATGAGCACAGCGTCCGGAACCGCGGTGGCGAGCAGGGGGACAGCTTCGCACTGAGGACGCTGTAACAGCAATACTGCTACTACTCATGTATAGGAGGGTTACTTATTACAGGAAATGAAATATCTTTGTCTGCAACATTGCTAAGGATTTTATAATTGGCAAGCTGTTTGCTTTTAGACCCGATAATATCTATATAGGTATAGGTCCATCATGACTAGCTAATCTTGTTACTATGGAAGTCATGGGAGATGAATAAAAAAATGGATGCAAATTGATATTAAATGCCAATGGCTTTTCAGCCAGTTTCGTTGTAGAGTTACCCAGCCTCTGACTTCACAGGGAAATTTGATAGCTCAGCTGCACAAAACCTTAATTCTAAGCTAAAAACTCTTTTTTCACTTTTTTTCTTCAATGTTATTTAGCACAAAACTAATAACGAAGGATCCATCAAAAAAAAAAAAAAAAAAGCTCCACAAAGCAATAGCTGTAAACCCTGTATTTTATTAACATTTCTTTAATTTAACATAATAAACTCCTATAATCAATTCATATTCTATTACCTTTGCAGTGGTTTTCATCCCAAGGGTATACACAATTCTGAACTCCATTGCAGACCAATGTATTATTAATGCACATATTACTATGACAAAAAAATGAATTTGCTTCACACGGAGCTGAAAAAAAAGGGAATCATTAAAATAGAGGGTAATGATTATGTTTAATTATCAAAATGCTTTGTTTTGTTAAAAAAAGCAACCATAGCAAAACATTACCATTTAATAGTAAAAAACACACAAGCATAACATCAGGTTCACATGACTAGTTATGAAGTACATATGAAATATACAGTTTGTCTGGTAAACTTTTGCTTGCAGTAGGTTTGGGACACTTTGCACTCTTTAGACATACACAAATAACCCCTGAATAATACATTTTAAAATAAAAATAATAGTACTGTACCTATATATTTTCTCACATGGGACATTGTATTAGTGACAAGGGCACCTTCACTTTTGCATAAATGCATAAATAAAAAGCAAAAAGTGCATAAAAATTCCGGTTTATAGATCGGCAAGCTGTTAATAAGCGAACACACACCTGCAGTTTCACAGAAAAAAAAATCCAGCTCACCTGGGTTGCTTGCAGTCATCGTTTACTGTGCGCAGATTCCCACTTGACCAAGTGGTATGACACGTAGAGCAAATAATTAATATAGCGCTTCGTAAAACCGATCAATCTTTATTTAGGCCCCTTTCAGACAAGCGAGTTCGACACTCTGGACTCGCAGCATTAGTATGCAGAGCTCCCGTCCTGACCTCCCAGCACTGAAGGGGTGGCATAGCATAATATAGATTTATGATGCTATGTAACCCTTAAGGGTCTGCAATGTATTGGATAACACTGACAGCATTATGTTAGTGTTGGTTGAGCACCAAAGTGCTCGTGTGCTCGAGTAGAACACTTCCCGATGCTATGGAGTCAGTGCTTAGGGACACCTAGTGTATTTAAATCTAATTTAGCCTATACTTCTGAAAAGTTTCTGGCGGTATTCAAACTCACAGCCTTCTACATTACAGCCAAGAATCTTAACCATTACACTATAGAGCTATTTACATATATAATATATTTAGAATATATAATATTCATAATATATTTTTTTTTTGTAAATACACATTTTTTACAATTACTAAAAAAAAATATTAAAAATATAAGTTAAATTTAGCCTCAATTTCTGAAGGGATTCTAACTCATAACCTTCTATATTACAGCCCTGAATGTTAACCACTACACTACAGAGCTGCATGGCCAGTTACTTAAAAAAAGAAATGAGACTTCTGCTGTATAGGAATACTTACTACTAGTAACTGGCCATGCAGATCTATAGTGTAGTGGTTAAAGGGAATCTCTCACCTAGTTTTACCCTATAGAGCTGCGGACATGCACGGATAGATCTCCTCTAGCATGGCCGCAATATACCTGTCCCATAGCTCTGTGTGGTTTTATTTAGTTTCTAAATTTATTTTATAGATACAGTATGTAAATTAGCCAAGTAAGGTGCCCAAGGCATGGTTACTTACGGTTAGAGAGCCCAGCCACGCCCCCTGTGAAGGAGCCCAGCACCGCCTGCATCCAAGAATCTCCTCCTTGCCCACAAAGTTACAGTGCCATAATCTCGCGATGCGCGATCTAGCGCTTGGGCAGTTCATCGTTCACTGAGGCTGATGCCAGCAAAGGGAACGAACACTTTGCCGGCACTGTGCATGCGCTAGCTCGCGCATCGCGAGATTACGGCACTATAACTTTGTGAGCAAGGAGGAGATTCCTGGATGCAGGCGGTGATGGGCTCCATCACAAGGGGCATGGGTGGGCTCCCTAACCGTAAGTGACCATGCCCTGGGCACCTTACTTGGCTAATTTAAATATCAATAAAATCATTTTTTTTAACTAAATAAAACCACACAAAGCTATGGGACAGGTATATATCGAACATGCTAGCAGAGATCTATCCGTGCATGTCCGCAGCTCTATAGGGTAAAAATAGGTGACAGATTCCCTTTAACGTTCTTGGCTGTAATGTAGAAGGTTGTGAGTTCAAATCCCTCCAGAAATAGAGGCTATATTAGATTTAAATACACTAACTCGAGCATCGCCCAACACTACATTATGTCAGTGTTATACAATACATTCCAGAACTGTAAAGGTTACATAGCATCATATTAAGGCTATAATCGTAAATGTGGATGGTAGTCGCCAAACTAATTAATCACTATCACTGAAAACGACTACCTAAAAATTAACTTTTATTGGAATAATCTAAAATAAATAATCCCTACCAAAGGGATATACAATAGTGCAAAAACAAGTATAACAAGACACAAAACCGACTACACAAAACAGAGCAGGTCTGGATCAGACCTGCCACATCATTTTTTGCCCCCTGAAGGCCCTTCCCAAGACGACCATCTTGGACCACTCAGCTTGACCCTCATCATGACCATCAGCTAAGTATACTCTTGACCACTTTATGGTTGTTTTATCATTTAATCAACCGTCTGGGTGGTCGTTTTGCATCTGGTGGTTGTTGTCTTGTTTTGGCCTCCAGTTTATTATTTATGCTTGATTCATCCTTTTTGATATTTGTTGAGCACTTCTTGTGTCCGTTTGACACTGATGTACATATATGTCCCCTGATGAACCCCCTTTGAATGAGAAGAGGGGGGAAAACGCGTCGGGACACGTGGTATGACAACCAGTATCTAATTAACTAGTACCCAAATATCCATATGGGCTAGTAGACCAAGGGCACCTTAAGGATAGACAGTATAGGCACGTGGACGGAGTGTGCCTACCATTAAGGCACATCTCCGGGCTGAGGATTTGACAAGGGACATCACAGGGACAGACACTGACTCGGCACGTGTTGCCCCGATGCTTTCCTCCCCTCCCCCTTTTTCTCTTCCTCAAGCTTAGCCGTCTGTCTGATCCAGACCTGCTCTGTTTTGTGTAGTCGGTTTTGTGTCTTGTTATACTTGTTTTTGCACTATTGTATATCCCTTTGGTAGGGATTATTTATTTTAGATTATTCCAATAAAAGTTAATTTTTAGGTAGTCGTTTTCAGTGATAGTGATTACATTGCATCATAAACCAAAATAATGCTATATGACCTTTTCAGTGCTGGGAGGTCAGGACGGAAGCTGCCACATACTCACGCTGTGATTCTGGAGTGTGGTACTCCCTCGTCTGAAAGTATAATAGATTACAGCAGTACAGCAAATTGTGACCATCACCACGGAACAGCCTATACGTTTCGAACGTCTCACTCATTTTTAATCATGGCTTCAAAATGAGTGAGGACAAGTGAGGCGTTTGAAGGCTGTTCGTGGTAATGGTCAGAAGTTGCTGTACTGCTGTAAGCTTTTATACCTGGAGTAAATAAAGACTCATTGGTTTGTTGAAGTGCTGGATTAATAGTTTGTTTTACCCACATACAGTGCCTAAGAACATACATAACTCAGATCCCAGCTGTTTAACCCCTCAGATGCCACAGTCAATAGCGACCATGGCATATGAATGGTTAGGTAGAAAGAGGAGGACTTGTTCTTTATGTTCTGATCAGTAAGAGTGCTGATCAGCTGTAATGCCAGCCCAGGGCTTAGTGAAGGTCCCCAGGTCTGCTACTGTAGTATTTGTATTAAGCCCTGCCAGAGCCCTCATTCATACATAAACAGTAATGAAAAGGGCCAGTTAACACTCTTTTGAAAAAAAAAAACGCTTAAAAAATCAGAAAAAGGTGGGTGGGGGGGTTCGTGCAGTTTTTGACGCATTTTTCATGTGGTTTTTTGACGAGTCTTTTTTAACCAAAGGGTTCAATACAAAGCTGAATTTTGAGTTTGAGGTTTTGGAAGCAGGTCTGTGCTAAAAACGCATCAAAAACGTGCATATAACACATGGACTTACTTTTAGCTGTTTTTTTCTGCTTTCTATTCATTTCAATGGGAGATGCAACGCTAATTCTGACACTGAACTTGTTTCTCTTCACAATGTAAAAGCCCTGCATTTTCATAAAGTTGCCACTAGGGAGAGCTCAGTGCGAAGATATTATTTCAGTTTCCAGTAAATAGTAACTGTATCAATTTCTCTGCAATGAGCTCCCTCTAGTGGTGGCTGTAGGAAGACAGCTGTATAACAGAAAGGAAGGTGATTTATCAATGTATTTTTGCCAGTTGTCTGGTGTAAACCCATTGAGAAATATGGTGGTCAAAATGAGTGCCATATTTATGAAGTACTTGTTCTACTTTTTCTGAAATAGAAGTGATTGAGGTGGAGGAAGACTTTTTTTTTTTATCCCAATTTTTTTTTTTTATTACATTTTTTTCCACGTAATAAAATAAGTAAATTCATCAGAAATCAGGGGCATTGCACTTTGCATTGCCTGGTAGTGATTATCATATGTGTATAAGAAAATGATTGGGGCGGGGGGGCCATACTAATTTTTGCTAAGGGGCACTATGAGATCTGTGTATGCTCCTGCACTGACAGAACACGGATGGCATCCATGTTCTGCCAGTGGACCCATAGACTTCAATAGTCATGTCATGTTTTGGTCCATAACATGATTTTTGAATAAGCTCAAACAAAAATTTTCACCTATCCACAGGTCCCTTGTGTGAACATAGCAGTGACGCTCATGTTATCTCTGGCAGCACCATAGAAGTGAATGTAACAGTGGACATGCCTGTGTCCATTCACACTGTTCTCTCAGCTGGTAGAAGTCCCACTGGTCAGATCCCCAGCGATTATGCAATCACCCTGAAAGGTTATAAATGCTCTTAATGGGAAAACTCCTTTAAATGCAATGAATTAGTGTTTGTACCAGTTGTTTTTTTTTATATTTAAACTGTAAATTAATTGTAAAAATTTCTGTGTGCTCAGGTTTAAATATTATCTTAGGTATGAAGATCAATTTACAAAACAAGTCGAAGACCTTTACAGTTCCTGATTTTTTGCTGATTTGATCATCAGAAATTATATAATTGCAATATTGTACGAGAGTGACCTCAATGTATGGAATATAAATTATTAATAGACAGATTATTACACATTCTGCATGTTAATAAAACTGTTGGAAATACAGTCTCTATATTCAGAGCTCAGAGAATTACAAGCTGCAAGCGAAAACATTTACAGCAGATGGCAGTGTTTGATCATAGCACAAGATTATGTTATTGTGTTGGAAATATCCACTTACCTTGGCATTTCATGTCATGTGTAACATGGTTAAAACTCGACTTTCATGCAACAATCAACCAGAAAGCTCTTCCGATACATATCTTGTATACCTGTTGCTAAGTGTAGCATTTAAGTTTGTTTATATACACACAAATATGTGTGTGTATACAGGCTCGGACTGGCCCACAGAGGTACAGGTGAATAATCCCCCAGTGGGCTTCTGAGCAAGGTTGGCCCCTAGTCTTCCACCCCCTGCACAAGTGGCACATAACACAGTAGACTTTCTGCACTACATACATATATTCAATGTACAGCACCTCAACCAGCCTATGTTCATATAAAAAACTTGATAGATTATTAAAGGGGTTGTACTTTATAAAAGTGAAATTTCGCAAGAGTTCTTGTCATTTTACTATGAATGTTAGGGGATTATACTTAATCTTCAGGAAATATCCTGAAAAGCTATGTTTTAATGGCTTATAATTTGTCACTTAAGGAAAATACCAATTATACATTTCTTTGTATCCATTGTACAGCCCACACATTTCTAGAGTTAGGATTCAAATCCTACTTTAAAAAGGTAAATGATTTCAGTTCTGCAAAACCCAATCAAATGATTGAAACACAAAACAGATAATTCTTATGCTACTGTGTATTTTCTGTGGGTCTAAGAGGTAAAGTGGGAAACATGAGAAATTTTGTAAAGAACAACTTGATTATGAGGGATAAACAGCTATTAAGGTGTATTAGTTCAATTTGAGACATCGTGTGCCTTACGTTCTTGGAAAGATGTGAAGAGCATCTGGAAACGGCTGGTGCGGCTGCCTTCATCTGCCCACATTCGGATTACTCCAAGTCCTGTACGTAGCATCACATCATTAGCAACAGTGCTGCAAAATTTAGCTTTTAAATCTTCTACAGAACTACTTCCGTCATACACAGCCACAAAGTTCCTTTTACATTCATTTGAATTTTGCATTTCATAGTCCAAAAATCGCAAGTATATCTGAAAGTAAAAAAAAAGTCCATTATGTGAGCGCTATTACATATTGATTGAGCATTCACAGTTCAATCAGTAAGTACTTCAATTATCTGCTATTCAAAGCAAACCATTTATTAAACTGTACATTTCTTCCATTATTGATGAGCAGAGAGTTCTTAATACATGCTGGAGAAATGTTCCCAGAGAATGTGTCAAATTGCCTTTCTTAAAAAAACAAAAGTGTCAGTAAAAACTTAACCAAGATGAATTGTGTCAGGTAGACCTAGAACTATATACAGAATGCATTTTCCGGTTTCTGGGCACCATTGCAAATAACTTAAATTACGGACAATTGCTGCAGTTTAGAAACTGAAAGGTTTAAGTCATGCAATCAATGGCTAAGCTTTCTGTTTTCAAACGAGGTAACTACATCACATCTTAGGCTCTATTCACAGCTGCACTTGGTTCTGCTCCATCTGGTCTCCAGTGTATTTTGAGGACAAGACGGCAGAGTAGAGAGGTGAGAATTAGTGTTGATCGAGCATGCTTGGCCTAACACCACACATTGCGGTGTTCGGCCGAATACAGCACGTGCTCAAGCTGAAGCTACGCAGCCAATAAATGGGCAGGTAAGTACTCCCACTCACTGTAATGCCTTAGCCATGTTGGTTACTGGTGTTACAGTGATTGGATAGCCGGAACGTGTCATCGGGTGCCATAAAGGGGTTCGGCTCAGTGTTAGTCAGGGAGAGCTGTGCTGTAGAAGGGACAGATAGTGTAGGGAATTGATTCAATTAAATTTTATTATTTTCTTAGGCTGGGTTGGTGCTAGAGACTCCAAAGTCCTTTTAAGGACTATTGTTATGTCTGGCAGCAATATATATTTTTAACCTGCGCTAAATTGCATGCAATTGTAGAGACCCAAAGTCCTTTAAAGGACTATTGTTGTATCTGGCAGCAATATATAGAATTAGCGCAACCTGCCCTGCGCTAAATTGCATGCAATTGTTAGAGACCCAAAAGTCCTTTTAAGGACTATTGTTGTATATACTAAAGTGTATACTAAAAATATCTGTGACATCCAGTGTACTTTTTTCATAGACGGTGTCCGTTGCGCAGTGGTGTGCCTAGGGGTATCAGGGGGTTCAATGAGTGCTTCCATCAATACAGATGGAAGCGCTCATTGCTGGAGAGCTGACGCGCCCACATACTGCAGCGTGGCACGGGAGCGCTTAGTTCCTTGCCCCGCCACGGATCACAGCCATAGGCTTCGGGCCTAGTAGGCCTGAGGCCTATGCGGTAGTGAAATCCCGACACAGGCGTGTGTGATGACGTCATCGCGCACACCTGTGCCCGGACGCAGCACAGTGAAGTGTGTGCGCATTCCTCTACGAGCAAGCGCAGGTGAGTATTTTGCACTTATTTATTTTTTATTTTTATGTGCCAACTTTGGGGGACATAGGGGGGGACACAGGAGGACATGGGGGAAAAATATGGGATACTATGTGGCGGAAAATTATTATGGAAGAGATTAATATGTAGGGGCAAATTATTATGGGAGGGATTACTATGTGGGAGCAATTTACTATATGGGGTAATGTGGGGGAAACTACTATGTGGGGGCAAATTACTATATGGTGGCAGTCTGGGGAAAATTACTGTGGGGGGCAGTGTGGGGGAAACTACTGTGTGGGGGGCAGTGTGGGGGAAACTACTGTGTGGGGACAATTACTATGAGGGGGCAGTGTGGGGGAAACTACTGTGTGGGGCAGTGTGAAGGAAATTACTGTGTGGGGGCAGTGTGGGGAAAATTACTGTGGGGGGCAGTGTGGGGGAAACTACTGTATGGTGGAAATTAATGTGGGGGAAAATACTGTGTGGGGGCAGTGTAGGGGAAATTACTGTGTGGGGGAAACTACTGTATGGGAAATTACTGTGTGTGGGCAGTTTTTATGTGCCAAAATGGGGGACATGGGGGGGGCACACAGGAGGACATGTGTTGGAAAAATATAATGGTGGGATACTGTGTGGGGGCAAATTATTATGGGAGGGATTACTATGTGGGGGCAAGTTATTATGGGAGGGATTACTATGTGGGGGCAAATAATTATGGGAGGGATTACTATGTGGGGGGGGGGGAATAACTATATGGGCCAATGTGGGGGAAACTACTGTGTGGGGCAAATTACTATATGGGAGCAGTGTAGGGGAAATTACTGTGGGAGGCGGTGTGGGGGAAATCACTGTGTGGGGACAATTACTGTGTGGGGGCAGTGTGGGGAAAACTACTGTGTGGGGACATTTACTATGTGGGGGCAGTGTGGGGGAAACTACTGTGTGGGGGCAGTGAGGGAAACATTACTGTGTGGGGGGCAGTGTGGGGAACATTGCTGTGGGGGGGCAGTGTGGGGGAAACTACTGTATGGGGGAAATTAATGTGTGGGGGCAGTGTGGGGGAAATTAATGCGTGAGGCCAGTGTGGGGGAAACTACTGTATGGGGCAGTGTGGGGCAAACTACTGTGCATGGGCAGTGTGGGGGAAACAACTGTGTGGGGGCAATGTGGGGGAAACAACTGTGTGGGGGAAATTACTGCATGGTGGAAGTGTGGGGGAAACTACTGTGTGGGGGCAGTATCGGGGAAACTACTTTGTGGGGGCAGTTGGGGAAAATAACTGTATGGGGGAAACTACTGTGCGGGCGCAGTGTGGGGGAAATTACTGTGTGGGGGAAACTACTGTGTAGGGGCAGTGTGGGGGAAATTACTGTATGGGGGCAGTGTGGGGGAAATGACTGTGTGGGGTCAGTGTGTGGGAAATTACTGTGGGGCCAATGTGGGGGAAATTACTGTGGGGGGCAGTGTGGGGGAAACTGCTGTGTGGGGCAGTGTGGGGGCAATTAATCTGTGGGGGCAGTGTGGGGGGAAATTACTGTGTGTGGGTAATTACTGTATGGGGCAGTGTGGGGGAAATTACTGTGGACACTATACAGGGATTATTATCTGGAGCACAATATAGGGTGTTATTATTACTGGGGCATTCTAGGGGAGATTATAACTGCTGTAGATACTATAGGGACATTTGGGGTAATTTATCAAACTGGTGTAAAATAGAACTGGCTTAGTTGCCCATAGCAGTCAATCAGATTCCACCTTTCATATTTGACAGTTATTTTGGAAATCCAGATCTACTTTACACCAGTTTAATAAATGACCCCAATTATGTCTACTGGGGTCACTATTTTTTCAGCAATTTAGTAGCTGGGGCATTGGGGAGCATAACGGGCACAGTATTGGGGGTGGCAGCAGAATGACACTGTGGGGACACCAGGATAAGGAGGTTGATGGAAAAACTGAGAAATCTAACGTGTCTGTGTTACAAACTCTGTAGAGACGAGATGAAATAATTTGTCATGGCGGTCTAACGGAGGAGAAGAGGAAAGAGAAGGTCTACATGACAGGAGATGTCCCTGGATGTAAGAAGTATGTGGTCAAGTATTGGGGGGAGGGCAGAGAAAGGACCTGCCCCGGGTGCCAAAACACCCTAGGCACGCCACTGCGGACAGTTACATTACCGCCATTACAGCGCCATTACCTGTGTTACCTCTCCTGTCCCCAGCCGCCACAATTTACTCAGTCCCCAGCCGCCACAATTTTTCCTGCTGTGCCGTCTCTGCCTTACACCAGAAAGTGTCCCATAACATCACCTGTGCCCTGACCAACGCAGTTACTGGGAAGGTCCCCTTAACGACTAATACATGGTCAAGTGCTTTTGGCCAGGGACGCTACATTTCCCTGACGGCACACTGGGCGAACATTGTGGAGGCCGGGAGTGAGTCGTATCCTTGGATGGCACAGGTGCTACCGACGCCAAGGATTGTGGGCCCTACTTCCATCAGGATTTCTGCTAAAACCTACATTAGTGGCTGCAACCCCCCCTTCTTCTCCTCCACTTCCACCTCTGAACTCTCATCTTGCAGCACCAATCAGCCATCAGTCAGTAGATGGAAGCAGTGTAGCACTGCAGTGGGGAAGCGGCAACAGGCCGAGCTGAAACTAATTTGCTTAGGTGACAAACAGCACACCGCCGCAGAGCTGTGGCAGGGTATAAGGGACCAGACTGAGCTGTGGCTCTCGCCACTCAACCTACAACCAGGCATGTGTCTGATAATGGCCGTAACTTTGTGGCGGCTTTGGAGCTCAGCAAGCTCACAAACATACCATGCCTAACCCATATGTTCAACCTAGTGGTTCATTGGTTTCTCAAAACATACCCCAATTTGCCTGAGCTACTGGTGAAGGTGCACTGTGTGTGTGCCCATTTCCGAAAGTCATCCACAGCTGCCGCCGATCTGGCAACGCTGCAGCAGCGCTTGCAATTGCCAGCTCACCGACTGTTGTGCAACGAGAGCACGCGTTGGAACTGCACATTCCACATGTTGGCCAGGCGTTGTGAGCAGTAGTGGAATACCAGCTGCAACATGGTCGTCGCCTTTCTATTCAGCTTCCACTCTTCACAAGCGATGAGTGGGCATAGATGTCTGACCTCTGTAAGGTTGTACGCAACTTTGAGGAATCAACACAGATGGTGAGTGGTGATGCCGCTATTATCATTGTTACTATCCCACTTCTGTGTCTACTGAAACGTTCGCTGCTCACAATGAATGCAGGCACTTTGCATGTGAAAGAGGTGGAAATGGGGGAAGACAGTACACAGGGTGATAGCCAGACCACACTCCGTTCATCTTCTCAGTGCGAATTTGAAGATGATGAGGAGGAGGAGGAGGAGTAGCAGGAAACGGTTGCCTATGCTACAGAGGGTAGTACCCACAGTAGATTTAATCCATCTGATCAGCGTGGATGGGCCGAAGAGGAGGAATAAGATGAGGAGATTGAGAGTCATCCTCCTGATGAGGACAGCAAAGTCTTGTCTGTTGGGACTCTGGCACACATGGCTGACATTATGTTATGCTGCCTTTCCCGTTATACGCATTTTGTCCAATACAGATTACTGGTTGTTCACCCCCGCTACAAAGAAAACTTCTCATCTCTCATTCCTGTGGTGAAGAGGACTAGCAAAATGATGCAATACCAGAAGGTCCTTGTACAAACCGGATTCCCAAAAAGTTGGGACACTAAACAAATTGTGAAAAAAAACTGAATGCAATGATGTGGAGATGGCAAATGTCAATATTTTATTTGTAATAGAACGTAGATGATAGATCAAACGTTTAATCCGAGTAAATGTATAATTTTAAAGGAAAAATACGTTGATTCAAATTTTCACGGTGTCAACAAATCCCAAAAAAGTTGGGACAAGTGGCAATAAGAGGCTGGAAAAAGTAAATTTGAGCATAACGAAGAGCTGGAAGACCAATTAACACTAATTAGGTCAATTGGCAACATGATTGGGTATAAAAAGAGCTTCTCAGAGTGGCAGTGTCTCTCAGAAGCCAAGATGGGTAGAGGATCACCAATTCCCACAATGTTGCGCAGAAAGATAGTGGAGCAATATCAGAAAGGTGTTACCCAGCGAAAAATTGCAAAGACTTTGCATCTATCATCATCAACTGTGCATAACATCATCCGAAGATTCAGAGAATCTGGAACAATCTCTGTGCGTAAGGGTCAAGGCCGTAAAACCATACTGGATGCCCGTGATCTCCGGGCCCTTAAACGACACTGCACCACAAACAGGAATTCTACTGTAAAGGAAATCACAGAATGGGCTCAGGAATACTTCCAGAAACCATTGTCAGTGAACACAATCCACCGTGCCATCCGCCGTTGCCAGCTGAAACTCTGCAGTGCAAAGAAGAAGCCATTTCTAAGCAAGATCCACAAGCTCAGGCGTTTTCACTGGGCCAGTGATCATTTAAAATGGAGTGTGGCAAAATGGAAGACTGTTCTGTGGTCAGACGAGTCACGATTCGAAGTTCTTTTTGGAAATCTGGGACGCCATGTCATCCGGACCAAAGAGGACAAGGACAACCCAAGTTGTTATCAATGCTCAGTTCAGAAGCCTGCATCTCTGATGGTATGGGGTTGCATGAGTGTGTGTGGCATGGGCAGCTTGCATGTCTGGAAAGGCACCATCAATGCAGAAAAATATATTCAGGTTCTAGAACAACATATGCTCCCATCCAGACGTCATCTCTTTCAGGGAAGACCCTGCATTTTTCAACAAGATAATGCCAGACCACATTCTGCATCAATCACAACATCGTGGCTGCGTAGGAGAAGGATCCGGGTACTGAAATGGCCAGTCTGCAGTCCAGATCTTTCACCTATAGAGAACATTTGGTGCATCATAAAGAGGAAGGTGCAACAAAGAAGGCCTAAGATGATTGAACAGTTAGAGGCCTGTATTAGACAAGAATGGGAGAGCATTCCTATTTCTAAACTTGAGAAACTGGCCTCCTCGGTCCCCAGACGTCTGTTGAGTGTTGTAAGAAGAAGGGGAGATGCCACACAGTGGTGAAAATGGCCTTGTCCCAACTTTTTTGGGATTTGTTGACACCATGAAATTCTTATTCAACATATTTTTCCCTTAAAATGATACATTTTTCTCAGTTTAAACTTTTGTTCCGTGATTTATGTTCTATTCTGAATAAAATATTAGAAGTTGGCAACTCCACATCATTGCATTTAGTTTTTATTCACGATTTGTATAGTGTCCCAACTTTTTAGGAATCCGGTTTGTAGAAAAATTGCTCCCAAAATTTCTAGCTGACAAAGCTGGCAGCAGAGTACGTAGTTCATTGGGCAACCGAGGAGGGGAGGTGAGGGGAACACACAGTAGTTCCAACAGAGGCAAGGCAACACTCTCCAAGGCCTGGGACAGTTTCATGACACCCCGCCAGCAACCTCACCCTGATGCGCGGCCTAGTATCATAAGGAGAGAAAAGTTTTGGAAGATTGTGAAGGAGTACATAGCAGACCATGTCAGTGTCCTCAATGATCCGTCTGTGCCTTACAGCTATTGGGTGTACATGCTGGACATGTGGCACGAACTGGCGCTTTATGGCTTGAAGGTGCTGGCCTGCCCTGCCACCAGCGTTTTGTCAGAGCGGGTATTTAGTGTTGCTGGGGGGATAATAACTGATAAGCGCATCCGCCTGTCAACTGAAAATGCTGACAGGTTGACTCTTATCAAAATAAACAAGGCCTGGATTGCCCCTGACTTCTCTACTCCACCAGAGGAAAGCAGCTAAACATATAGGCACTTTAAATGTGGCTTTTATGGTGTATTGAATACACTGTATTCCCATTCACCCATTCCACCACAAAAAAGGGTATATGGTTAAATCTTCCATTTCTCGTCGTCCTCCTCCATCATATCAACATGCTTATTAGGCTGCCCTCACTCCAAGATGCATCCAGACATCCTCCCCAACCATTTCAGTGGTGTTTCCATCAATTTCTGACCTATTCATGTGAACCAGTCACCCTCCCCTCTTCAGAGCAGGGGGTGCTGGTTTAATGCTCGGTTTCTCCCATTGACCATCCCAAGGTGTTCTAGTCGACCACCCGAGCACTTTGGTGCTCGTTCAACACTAGTGAGAATCAATCCTTTAGAATCAAAATTCAACTCAAATCTTTAGATTCAATTCACACATATTTTTCGAGAGAGAGAGAGAGCTCTCCAGACATTCAAAGTAATTTTGATTCAGGTAGAATCAGTTTGTACCCAAATGAGGTTGATTCAGACAAATAAGAGCAGAAACGTATTTTAAGAAATTCCCTCATCTCAAAAGCACCCCAATATATGTCATATGAATTTGTCAGGTTTCTTTTTACTCTCTTTCACAACACTGATCCAGTATAAACATACAGATCATATCTACCTTAAACTTTGCTTGAATTTGGCTCTCTTGAAACACATTTAAGACAATATCACAATGTGTTACATTGTGCTAAAATATCACAAATTCATGTTTTATATACTACATAGAGTAGCTAAAAGTAAGATGACAACCCTTTTAGCAAGTCGAGCCATCATCCCTACTACAACCAAGAATATAAAAATCAAACATACTATAAACAGTTCAATTTACACATACAAAAATTTTAAGTAGGTTTGATCGTTCTAATGAGCTGAGCGACTTTTAATGCAGCATCAGATGATGCCAAATTTCCAAGACCATTGCATTTCCATCCTGATAGAGTGCACTCCAGAATTCTGACTTCAAAAAGTCACAGAACATAGATTTTGTGACTTTTTGGGGTTACTTATGCAAAAATGCTGTGATGTTTTAAAAAAGCATGCTGGCCCTTTAAATTGCTGAGAGCGAGTGCACTCAAATATTTTTCCCCAACCTATGGCTAGCTTTTCCTTGGTACTTAAGGCACCCTCCATAGTGGGAGGGAGCATGAGCTTTTGGTTTGTAGTCTGTAGACCAAGTGAAGGTACGATTATCTGTCTGACTACGCATGTACCAAACTTCTGCCTGACTACTAATTCTGCTACATGCCAACTTTTCTAACCATAGCCTGTTTATCAAATTTCGCCACTGCTGCCTGCCTTGACCTCTGACCTGTTTCATGTACATGCATAAAAACAGGTTAAGGTCAGGTTTGGTGAGAAACCTCGACCTGTTTTCTGACTTTGAGTACTGTCTGATCCTATGGTGCTATGCACCAGTGTCTCTGATCCCCGTGGGTCAGCTGTCAGCTACACTGGAAATACTCCATAGGGTATCATCCTGGCTGGTTCCCTGCAGCAAAGTCTAGATCCCTGTATAGGGGGTAAAGGTTGAACGCCAGAGGACCACCATGACAACGCTGTTTGTATTAGCCCAAAGTCACACCAGTTAGTTGGCAAAGTGGGTTCATGCTCATCGTAACAGTTAGTTCAAGCTATGGACCCCACTCGCCCACCTTATATGTGTCTGCCAGAGGTTTTCTAAGAACTAGCTTAGCAGCGAGACCACCAGGAGCAAATATTGGCCTACTAACATAATGTGTCTGCCCGCCTGAATGCACGGTCTACTGACGCAGTATCACAGCAACCACCAGTCACAGCCACTGCACCTATAACATCAGTGCCTGCTACTCCCTAAGGGGAACCCGGTCCTCATTTGTCTGCTAATCCACATTATGATTGCAATACTATGAAGTGCAGGGGGTTAATTAGTCAGTGCACCCTGCATTTTGCACCACTAATTTCTCTCCAAACAGTCTAAGGTGACCTTCCTGATGTCTAATCTCTCCAGTGAAGTGCTGGACTAGGTGCTTCAGTTATGGTAGAGTAGTGATCCTGGAAACCTTCCAAAATATCTGAAGAGCCCGGGTGTACTTCTTCAACTGCCTTCTCCCTCCCCCAAAGCACACTTCCCGTGGATCTATTTGGCATTCAGTTTGAAACCCTTGCCTCAAAACTGGCTTGGAGCAATGAGGCATTAGTGGGGGCTTCTTGGAGCAACTGGCAGTGCAAATTAAAGATGAATTGGTGGGTCATGATATATCCTCTCCTCTTGATGCCTTGGTATCCCTCATCACTCAGATACTGTAGATTTGAATTTCCTACAAGAGAGCCAAGGAGTTGGCTTGCAAGAGAAGACATGGCACCTACCTTATAGAGACTCCTGGCTTCTCTGCCCACAACCTCTGAAACTATTGTTCCTATGTGTCTGTATGTGGAGACAATGGACACTTTGCCCGTGCTTGTCCAAATAAGATGGGGAACTCATGATCCTCGGGCCCTTAGGTGAGATGGCCCTAGGTGAAGATTCATCCTCTCCAAAATGTATCATTTCAATGGAGCTATCCCATCAAGGTATACAGTTCTTCACCATACAGGCCCTCATTGACTCTGGTTCAGCAGGTCGTTTCCTGAATCAGGCCTCAGTCAAACGATACCATATTCCTGTCCAGCATCTGAAAAAGCCCTTGAAGGTGATCTCCATTGATGGGAGTTCTCTTACTGAGACCATACAGTATGTCCCAGAACCCCTAATGCTTTGTGTGGGAGCAGTCCACTCAGAGAAGGTTTTCCTTAATGTCCTGCCCATCTCAACCAGTTCTCTACGCCTAGGGGTTCCTTGGCTCTGCCTGAATAGTTCCATTCTGGACTGTCAGTCTATACAGATTCTACTCTGGGGTTTTATTTGCAACACTAAATAGCTATCTACTGTTCTTCCTGCTACTCTCTTAGGCATGGGTGCCGAGTTACTTTCTCAGGCTCTGACCCTCTGTCCCACCATGGTCCTGCTCCTTCCTCTTGTCAGTGTTCCAGAGCACTGGCTGCAGGCCTTTTGGCATTTCCCTTAGGTTACATACATGCTCAGTTCCGGCCATTTAACCACTTCAACCCCGCTAGCTAAAACCCCCTTAATGACCAGGCCACT
Organism: Bufo gargarizans; assembly: GCF_014858855.1. Classification (NCBI taxonomy): domain Eukaryota; kingdom Metazoa; phylum Chordata; class Amphibia; order Anura; family Bufonidae; genus Bufo; species Bufo gargarizans. The sequence goes on from NC_058084.1 coordinate 163,579,404, forward strand.
TTTTACACTTCTGAACTACACTACTTTCACCGTTTATCGCTCGGTCATGCAACTTACCACCCAAATGAATTTTACCTACTTTTCTTCTCACTAATAGAGCTTTCATTTGGTGGTATTTCATTGCTGCTGACATTTTACTTTTTTTTGTTATTAATCAAAATGTAACGATTTTGCAAAAAAATGAAATTTTTCACTTTCAGCTGTAAAATTTTGCAAAAAAAAGACATCCATATATAAATTTTTCGCTAAATTTATTGTTCTACATGTCTTTGATAAAAAAAAATTTTGGGCAAAAAAAAAATTGTTTGGGTAAAAGTTATAGCGTTTACAAACTATGGTACAAAAATGTGAATTTCCGCTTTTTGAAGCAGCTCTGACTTTCTGAGCACCTGTCATGTTTTCTGAGGTTCTACAATGCCCAAACAGTAGAAAAACCCCACAAATGACCCCATTTCGGAAAGTAGACACCCTAAGGTATTCGCTGATGGGCATAGTGAGTTCATAGAACTTTTTATTTTTTGTCACAAGTTAGCGGAAAATGATGTTTTTTTTTTTTTTCTTACAAAGTCTCATATTCCACTAACTTGCGACAAAAAATAAAAAATTCTAGGAACTCGCCATGCCTCTCACGGAATACCTTGGGGTGTCTTCTTTCCAAAATGGGGTCACTTGTGGCGTAGTTATACTGCCCTGGCAATTTAGGGGCCCAAATGTGTGAGAAGTACTTTGCAATCAAAATCTGTAAAAAATGACCGGTGAAATCCGAAAGGTGCACTTTGGAATGTGGGTCCCTTTGCCCACCTTGGCTGCAAAAAAGTGTCACACATCTGGTATCGCCGTACTCAGGAGAAGTTGGGGAATGTGTTTTGGGGTGTCATTTTACATATAACCATGCTGGGTGAGAGAAATATCTTGGCAAAAGACTTTTCCAATTTTTTTATACAAAGTTGGCATTTGACCAAGATATTTATCTCACCCAGCATGGGTATATGTAAAATGACACCCCAAAACACATTCCCAGCTTCTCCTGAGTACGGCGATACCACATGTGTGACACTTTTTTGCAGCCTAGATGCACAAAGGTGCCCAAATTCCTTTTAGGAGGGCATTTTTAGACATTTGGATCCCAGACTTCTTCTCACGCTTTAGGGCCCCTAAAAAGCCAGGGCAGTATAAGGCCCCTTTCACACGGGCGAGTTTTCCGTGCGGGTGCGATGCGTGCGGTGAATCCTGACCCATTCATTTCTATGGGGCTGTGCACATGAGCGGTGATTTTCACGCATCACTTGTGCGTTGAGTGAAAATCGCAGCATGCTCTATATTGTCCGATTTTCACGGGACGCAGGCCCCATAGAAGTGAATGGGAAGCGTGAAAATCGCATAGCATCCACAGGCAAGTACGGATGCGGTGCGATTTTCACGCTCGGTTGCTAGGAGACGATCGGGATGGAGACCCATGGTTATAAGTAGGGATGAGCGAACCCGAACTGTATAGTTCGGGTTCGTACCGAATTTTGGGGTGTCCGTGACACGGACCCGAACCCGGACATTTTCGTAAAAGTCCAGGTTCGGTGTTCGTCGCTTTCTTGGCGCTTTTTGAAAGGCTGCAAAGCAGCCAATCAACAAGCGTCATACTACTTGCCCCAAGAGGCCATCACAGCCATGCCTACTATTGGCATGGCTGTGATTGGCCAGAGCACCATGTGACCCAGCCTCTATTTAAGCTGGAGTCACATAGCGCCGCCCGTCCCTCTGCTCTGATTAGCGTAGGGAGAGGTTGCGGCTGCGACAGTAGGGCGAGATTAGGCAGATTAACTCCTCCAAAGGACTTGATTAACTGATCGATCTGCAGCTGTGGATCATTGAGCTGCTGATACTCAATTGCTCACTGTTTTTAGGCTGCCCAGACCGTTTGTCAGTCACTTTTTTCTGGGGTGATCGGCGGCCATTTTGTGTCTTGTGGTGCGCCAGCACAAGCTGCGACCAAGTGCATTTAACCCTCAATGGTGTGGTTGGTTTTTGGCTAAAGCCTACATCAGGGTGAAGCTGTCACACCAAGTGCATTTAACCAGCAATAGTCTGTTTATTTTTTGGCCATATACTACATCAGGGGCAAGCTGCGCCTGTCACCAAGTGCATTTGACCCTCAATGGTGTGGTTGTTTTTTGGCTAAAGCTTACATCAGGGTGAAGCTGTCACACCAAGTGCATTTAACCAGCAATTGTCTGTTTATTTTATTGGCCATATACTACATCAGGGGCAAGCTGCGCCTGTCACCAAGTGCATTTAACCCTCAATGGTGTGGTTGTTTTTTGGCTAAAGCCTACATCAGGGTGAAGCTGTCACACCAAGTGCATTTAACCATCAATAGTCTGTTTATTTTTTGGCCATATACTACATCAGGGGCAAGCTGCGCCTGTCACCAAGTGCATTTAACCCTCAGTAGTGTGGTTGGGCAAGCTGTCACACCAAGTGCATTTAACCAGCAATAGTCTGTTTATTTTTTGGCCATATACTACATCAGGGGCAAGCTGCGCCTGTCACCAAGTGCATTTAACCCTCAGTAGTGTGGTTGGTCAAGCTGTCACACCAAGTGCATTTAACCATCAAAAGTGTGGTTATTTTTTGGCCATATCCAGTCTAATTCTGTCAGTAAACGTATACCTGTCACCCAGCGCCTAAATACTAGGCCTCAAGTTTATATCCAGCTAAATCTGTCGTTACTGGTGTGGCTGGTCAAGTTATTTAGTGTCCGTCAAAGCACATTTTTTGTTCTGGGTTGATATACAATTCCCAATTTAGCAATTTCATAATTTAGTGGTTTCTGCTGTATCAGAGCTATTTGAAATCTATCCCTAAAAGGGTATGTCATATTCAAGGTGCACATAGGGTCATTCAGAATAACTTCACACACCCGCTACTGTGCATTTCCAATTCTAATTCTGTCAGTAAACCTATACCTGTCACCCAGCGCCTAAATACTAGGCCTCAAATTTATATCCTGCTAAATTGCTGTGGCTGGGCAAGTTATTTAGTGTCCGTCCAAGCACAGTTTTTGTTCTGGGTTGAAATACAATTCCCAATTTAGCAATTTCATAATTTAGTGGTTTCTGCTGTATCAGAGCTATTTGAAATCTATCCCTAAAAGGGTATATCATATTCAAGGTGCACATAGGGTCATTCAGAATAACTTCACACACCCGCTACTGTGCATTTCCAAGTCTAATTCTGTCAGTAAACCTATACCTGTCACCCAGCGCCTAAATACTAGGCCTCAAATTTATATCCTGCTAAATTACTGTGGCTGGGCAAGTTATTTAGTGTCCGTCCAAGCACAGTTTTTGTTCTGGGTTGAAATACAATTCCCAATTTAGCAATTTCATAATTTAGTGGTTTCTGCTGTATCAGAGCTATTTGAAATCTATCCCTAAAAGGGTATATCATATTCAAGGTGCACATAGGGTCATTCTGAATAACTTCACACACCCGCTACTGTGCATTTCCAAGTCTAATTCTGTCAGTAAACCTATACCTGTCACCCAGCGCCTAAATACTAGGCCTCAAATTTATATCCTGCTAAATTGCTGTGGCTGGGCAAGTTATTTAGTGTCCGTCCAAGCACAGTTTTTGTTCTGGGTTGAAATACAATTCCCAATTTAGCAATTTCATAATTTAGTGGCTTCTGCTGTAGCAGAGCTATTTGAAATCTATCCCTAAAAGGGTATATCATATTCAAGGTGCACATAGGGTCATTCTGAATAACTTCACACACCCGCTACTGTGCATTTCCAAGTCTAATTCTGTCAGTAAACCTATACCTGTCACCCAGCGCCTAAATACTAGGCCTCAAATTTATATCCTGCTAAATTGCTGTGACTGGGCAAGTTATTTAGTGTCCGTCCAAGCACAGTTTTTGTTCTGGGTTGAAATACAATTCCCAATTTAGTGGTTTCTGCTGTATTAGAGCTATTTGAAATCTATCCCTAAAAGGGTATATCATATTCAAGGTGCACATAGGGTCATTCTGAATAACTTTACACACCCGCTACTGTGCATTTCCAAGTCTAATTCTGTCAGTAAACCTATACCTGTCACCCAGCGCCTAAATACTAGGCCTCAAATTTATATTCAGCTGAATTTGAATACAATACATTGGGCCAAATAATATTTTTGTTGTTGTGGTGAACGATAACAATGAGGAAAACATCTAGTAAGGGACGCAGACGTGGACATGGTCGTGGTGGTGTTAGTGGACCCTCTGGTGCTGGGAGAGGACGTGGCTGTTCTGCCACATCCACACGTCCTAGTGTACCAACTACCTCAGGTCCCATTAGCCGCCAGAATTTACAGCGATATATGGTGGGGCCCAATGCCGTTCTAAGGATGGTAAGGCCTGAGCAGGTACAGGCATTAGTCAATTGGGTGGCCGACAGTGGATCCAGCACGTTCACATTATCTCCCACCCAGTCTTCTGCAGAAAGCGCACAGATGGCGCCTGAAAACCAACCCCATCAGTCTGTCACATCACCCCCATGCATATCAGGGAAACTGTCTGAGCCTCAAGTTATGCAGCAGTCTCTTATGCTGTTTGAAGACTCTGCTGGCAGGGTTTCCCAAGGGCATCCACCTAGCCCTTCCCCAGCGGTGCAGACATAGAATGCACTGACGCACAACCACTTATGTTTCCTGATGATGAGGACATGGGAATACCACCTCAGCAAGTCTCTGATGATGACGAAACACAGGTGCCAACTGCTGCGTCTTTCTGCAGTGTGCAGACTGAACAGGAGGTCAGGGATCAAGACTGGGTGGAAGACGATGCAGGGGACGATGAGGTCCTAGACCCCACATAGAATGAAGGTCGTGCCACTGACTTTCACAGTTCGGAGGAAGAGGCAGTGGTGAGACCGAGCCAACAGCGTAGCAAAAGAGGGAGCAGTGGGCAAAAGCAGAACACCCGCCGCCAAGAGACTCCGCCTGCTACTGACCGCCGCCATCTGGGACTGAGCACCCCAAAGGCAGCTTCAAGGAGTTCCCTGGCATGGCACTTCTTCAAACAATGTGCTGACGACAAGACCCGAGTGGTTTGCACGCTGTGCCATCAGAGCCTGAAGCGAGGCATTAACTTTCTGAACCTTAGCACAACCTGCATGACCAGGCACCTGCATGCAAAGCATGAACTGCAGTGGAGTAAACACCTTAAAAACAAGGAAGTCACTCAGGCTCCCCCTGCTACCTCTTCTGCTGCTGCCGCCTCGGCCTCTTCTGCTGCTGCCGCCTCGGCCTCTTCCTCCGCCTCTGGAGGAACGTTGGCACCTGCCGCCCAGCAAACAGGGGATGTACCACCAACACCACCACCACCTCCGTCACCAAGCATCTCATCCATGTCACACGGCAGCGTTCAGCTCTCCATCTCACAAACATTTGAGAGAAAGCGTAAATTCCCACCTAGCCACCCTCGATCCCTGGCCCTGAATGCCAGCATTTCTAAACTACTGGCCTATGAAATGCTGTCATTTAGGCTGGTGGACACAGACAGCTTCAAACAGCTCATGTCGCTTGCTGTCCCACAGTATGTTGTTCCCAGCTGGCACTACTTCTCCAAGAGAGCCGTGCCTTCCCTGCACAACCAAGTATCCGATAAAATCAAGTGTGCACTGCGCAACGCCATCTGTGGCAAGGTCCACCTAACCACAGATACGTGGACCAGTAAGCACGGCCAGGGACGCTATATCTCCCTAACTGCACACTGGGTAAATGTAGTGGCAGCTGGGCCCCAGGCGGAGAGAGCTGTTTGGCGCAAGTCCTTCCGCCGCCAAGGATCGCAGGGCAACATTCTTTGCCTCCTGTTGCCACCTCCTCCTTCTTGGCTTCCTCCTCCTCTTCTTCCACCTGCTCATCCAGTCAGCCACACACCTTCACCACCAACTTCAGCACAGCCCGGGGTAAACGTCAGCAGGCCATTCTGAAACTCATATGTTTGGGGGACAGGCCCCACACCGCACAGGAGTTGTGGCGTGGTATAGAACAACAGACCGACGAGTAGTTGCTGCCGGTGAGTCTCAAGCCCGGCCTGGTGGTGTGCGATAATGGGCGAAATCTCGTTGCAGCTCTGGGACTAGCCGGTTTGACGCACATCCCTTGCCTGCATGTGCTGAATTTGGTGGTGCAGAAGTTCATTCACAACTACCCCGACATGTCAGAGCTGCTGCATAAAGTGCGGGCCGTCTGTTCGCGCTTCCGGCGTTCACATCCTGCTGCTGCTCGCCTGTCTGCGCTACAGCGTAACTTCGGCCTTTCCGCTCACCGCCTCATATGCGACGTGCCCACCAGGTGGAACTCCACCTTGCACATGCTGGCCAGACTGTGCGAGCAGCAGCAAGCCATAGTGGAGTTTCAGCTGCAGCACGCACGGGTCAGTCGCACTGCGGAACAGCACCACTTCACGACCAATGACTGGGCCTCCATGCGAGACCTGTGTGCCCTGTTGCGCTGTTTCGAGTACTCCACCAACATGGCCAGTGGCGATGACGCCGTTATCATCGTTACAATACCACTTCTATGTCTCCTTGAGAAAACACTTAGGGCGATGATGGAAGAGGAGGTGGCCCAGGAGGAGGAGGAGGAGGAAGAGGGGTCATTTTTAGCACTTTCAGGCCAGTCTCTTCGAAGTGACTCAGAGGGAGGTTTTTTGCAACAGCAGAGGCCAGGTACAAATGTGGCCAGCCAGGGCCCACTACTGGAGGACGAGGAGGACGAGGATGAGGAGGAGGTGGAGGAGGATGAGGATGAAGCATGGTCACAGCGGGGTGGCACCCAACGCAGCTCGGGCCCATCACTGGTGCGTGGCTGGGGGGAAAGGCAGGACGATGACGATACGCCTCCCACAGAGGACAGCTTGTCCTTACCCCTGGGCAGCCTGGCACACATGAGCGACTACATGCTGCAGTGCCTGCGCAATGACAGCAGAGTTGCCTACATTTTAACGTGTGCGGACTACTGGGTTGCCACCCTGCTGGATCCACGGTACAAAGACAATGTGCCCACCTTACTTCCTGCACTGGAGCGTGATAGGAAGATGCGCGAGTACAAGCGCACGTTGGTAGACGCGCTACTGAGAGCATTCCCAAATGTCACAGGGGAACAAGTGGAAGCCCAAGGCCAAGGCAGAGGAGGAGCAAGAGGTCGCCAAGGCAGCTGTGTCACGGCCAGCTCCTCTGAGGGCAGGGTTAGCATGGCAGAGATGTGGAAAACTTTTGTCAACACGCCACAGCTAACTGCACCACCACGAACAGTACGTGTGCACACCCCTCCACGTACTGACTGATGGTTCGGCCCCATTCAACTTCTGGGTCTCTAAATTGTCCACGTGGCCAGAGCTAGCCTTTTATGGCTTGGAGGTGCTGGCCTGCCCGGCGGCCAGCGTTTTGTCTGAACGTGTATTCAGCACGGCAGGGGGCGTCATTACAGACAAACGCAGCCGCCTGTCTACAGCCAATGTGGACAAGCTGACGTTCATAAAAATGAACCAGGCATGGATCCCACAGGACCTGTCCGTCCCTTGTCCCGATTAGACATTAACTACCTCCCCTTAACCATATATTAATGTACTCCAGGGCACTTCCTCATTCAATCCTATTTTTATTTTCATTCTACCATTATATTGCGAGGCTACCCAAAGTTGAATGAACCTCTCCTCTGTCTGGGTGCCGGGGCCTAAATATATGCCAATGGACTGTTCCAATGTTGGGTGACGTGAAGCCTGATTCTCTGTTACGGGACCTCTCTCCTCTGCCTGTGTGCTGGGCCTAAATATATGCCAATGGACTGTTGCAGTGGTGGCTGACGTGAAGCCTGATTATCTGCTATGACATGCAGACTGATTCTCTGCTGACTTGAAGCCAGATTCTCTGTTACGGGACCTCTCTCCTCTGCCTGGGTGCCTGGGCCTAAATATATGCCAATGGACTGTTGCAGTGGTGGCTGACGTGAAGCCTGATTCTCTTCTATGACATGCAGACTGATTCTCTGCTGACATGAAGCCAGATTCTCTGTTACGGGACCTCTCTCCTCTGGCTGGGTGCCTGGGCCTAAATATATGCCAATGGACTGTTCCAATGTTGGGTGACGTGAAGCCTGATTCTCTGCTATGACATGCAGACTGATTCTCTGCTGACATGAAGCCAGATCCTCTGTTACGGGACCTCTCTCCTCTGCCTGGGTGCTGGGCCTAAATAAATGACAATGGACTGTTGCACTGGTGGGTGACGTGAAGCCTGATTCTCTGCTATGACATGCAGACTAATTCTCTGCTGACATGAAGCCAGATTCTCTGTTACGGGACCTCTCTCCTCTGCCTGGGTGCTGGGCCTAAATATCTGACAATGGACTGTTGCAGTGGTGGCTGACATGAAGCCTGATTCTCTGCTATGACATGCAGACTGATTCTCTGCTGACATGAAGACAGAGTCTCTGTTACGGGACCTCTCTCCTCTGCCTGTGTGCTGGGCCTAAATATATGCCAATGGACTGTTCCAATGTTGGATGACGTGAAGCCTGATTCTCTGCTATGACATGCAGACTAATTCTCTGCTGACATGAAGCCAGATTCTCTGTTACGGGACCTCTCTCCTCTGCCTGGTTTGCTGGGCCTAAATATATGACAAGGGACTGTTACAGTGGTGGCTGACGTGAAGCCTGATTCTCTGCTATGACATGCAGACTGATTCTCTGCTGACATGAAGCCAGATTCTCTGTTACGGGACCTCTCTCCTCTGCCTGGGTGCCTGGGCCTAAATATATGCCAATGGACTGTTGCAGTGGTGGCTGACGTGAAGCCTGATTCTCTGCTATGGGACCTCTCTCCAATTGATATTGGTTAATTTTTATTTATTTTACTTTTATTTTTATTCATTTCCCTATCCACATTTGTTTGCAGGGGATTTACCTACATGTTGCTGCCTTTTGCAGCCTTCTAGCTCTTTCCTGGGCTGTTTTACAGCCTTTTTAGTGCCGAAAAGTTCGGGTCCCCATTGACTTCAATGGCGTTCGGGTTCGGGACGAAGTTCGGATCGGGTTCGGATCCCGAACCCGAACATTTCCGGAAAAGTTCGGCCGAACTTCTCGAACCCGAACATCCAGGTGTCCGCTCAACTCTAGTTATAAGGGAAAATAATAGCATTCTGAATACAGAATGCATAGTAAAACAGCGCTAGAGGGGTTAAAAAATAAAAATAAAAATTTAACTCACCTTAGTCCACTTGATCGCGAAGCCGGCATCTCCTTGTGTCTCCTCTGCGCTGAACAGGACCTGGGGTGAGCTGCTCCATTAAATACCGATTAAGGACCTTTGATGACGTCACTCCAGTCACCATGGTAAAAGATCATGTGACATACCATGTGATGACCGGAGTGACGTCATCCGGTCAACAGGCCGCAACGCAATAATTTTATTAACTTTGGAACAGAACATATAAACTTTAACTTTTTGAACTAAACATTAACCTTTTTGCTTACTGGTGTTTTTTTTTTTTTTACCTTTATACAACAAACCTCTCCTTCCCCATGGGTCAATGTGCAAAGCGCAAATCGCCCAAAGATGTGGCGAAGTGCGTTATGCACTTTGTCCCAGGTGAAAGGAGACGTTTGCAGCAGCTGTGAGTGAATGGGCCCTAATAGCCCTGTGTGCCTGTCCTGGTGAGATGTGATCCCTATGCTAGGTGTACCTGTGTGTGGTACTTCCGGAAACACTCCCCTAAGCATAGGGCAGAGTGGTCAGGACAGTCAGGACAGAAATAGCGGGTGTCACGCCTTATTCCACTCCTGCTACAGACACGACATCTTTTTCGGGGTGACGGTTGGGTTGAGGTACCAGCAACGACATTGGGGAAATGTCACTCGTGTAGACGGCTAACTACACTAGTGGATGGGGCCATGGAACCTCCTGGGTACAGGAGGCTCTCGATGATCTCTTCCTGAAATTTGAGGAAGGATCGTGTTCTCCCAGCCTTACTGTAGAGAACAAAACTATTATACAGAGCCAATTGAATCAAATATACAGACACCTTCTTATACCAGCGTCTGGTTCTGCCGGAAACTAAATACGGAGACAACATCTGGTCATTGAAGTCAACCTCTCCCATGTGAAGGTTATAGTCATGGACTGAGAGGGGCTTTTCAATGACACGGGTTGCTCGCTCAATTTGTATTGTCGTGTCTGCATGAATGGAGGAGAGCATGTAAACGTCACGCTTGTCTCTCCATTTCACCGCGAGCAGTTCTTCGTTACACAAGGCAGCCCTCTGCCCCCTTGCAAGATGGGTGCTAACGAGCCGTTGGGGAAAGCCCACGCGACTAGTTCGTGCGGTGCCACAGGCGCCAATCCGTTCTAGAAACAAATGCCTAAAGAGGGCCACACTTGTGTAGAAATTGCCCACATAAAGATGGTACCCCTTGCCGAATAAGGGTGACACCAAGTCCCAGACTATCTTCCCACTGCTCCCCAGGTAGTCAGGGCAACCGACCAGCTCCAGGGTCTGATCTTTTCCCTCATAAACACGAAATTTGTGGGTATAGCCTGTGGCCCTTTCACAGAGCTTATACAATTTGACCCCATACCGGGGGCGCGCTTGCTTGGGATGTATTGTTTGAAGCCAAGGCGCCCGGTAAAATGTATTAGGGACTCGTCTACGCAGATGTTTTGCTCTGGGGTATACAAATCTGCAAATTTCTGGTTGAAATGGTCTATGAGGGGCCGAATTTTGTGGAGCCGGTCAAAAGCTGGGTGGCCTCTTGGACGGGAGGCGGTGTTGTCGCTAAAGTGCAGGAAACGCAGGATGGTCTCAAATCGTGTCCTGGACATAGCAGCAGAGAACATGGGCATGTGATGAATTGGGTTCGTGGACCAATATGACCGCAATTCATGCTTTTTAGTTAGACCCATGTTGAGGAGAAGGCCCAAAAAAAAATTAATTTCGGAAACTTGGACTGGTTTCCACCGGAAAGGCTGGGCATAAAAGCTTCCCGGGTTAGCGGTTATAAATTGTGTGGCATACCGATTTGTTTCTGCCACAACTAAGTCTAAGAGCACCGCAGTCAAGAACAGCTCAAAAAATCCCAGGGCCGAACCGATCTGAGCTGTCTCAACCCGAACTCCAGACTGGGCGGTGAAAGGGGGAACTACAGGTGCGGCTGAAGTTGGGGACTGCCAATCAGGGTTTGCCAGCACCTCAAGGATTCTAGGGGCTCTACGGGCACGTCTTTGCGGTGGCTGCGCCGGGGTCACTACTGCACGTGCCACCGTACCAGCTTCAACTGCCCTTCTGGTGCTCGCTACTTCACCATGTTCTACGGCAGTCCTGGTACTAGGTCCAGGAAGGGCTGCGCTGCTGGTGTATGCCTCACCACGTAATCCGACAGCACCAGCCCCACTCTGCTGCTCTTGAAGCAGATCCTGCGCAACCTGCGGTCTAGCGACACGGGGCCGGGTATGCCTGGTGCTATCAGGTTCCTCAGCCTCCTCGTCCGAACTTTGGGTCAGAGAGCCACTGCTTTCTACAGGTTCATATTCTGACCCGCTAGATTCATCAGATGAGGGTTCCCATTCCTCATCCGACTGGGTCAGAAGCCTGTAGGCCTCTTCAGAAGAATACCCCCTGTTTGACATTTAATCAGCGAATAAGTGACTGCGGTGCGGTGGGCTGGGCGCTAACTGATCCCTAAACTACCTAACCAAGGGGCCTAAACTATACCTAAAACCTAACGGTCAATACCAGTGGAAATAAAATGTGACAGTTTGCACTGATCACTTTTTTCCTTTCACTAGTGATTGACAGGGGCGGTGATCTGGGGCTAGTATGTGGTGTTTGGTGTACTCACTGTGAAGCCTGCTCCTCTGCTGGATCCAACCGACGAAAAGGACCAGCAGAGGAGCAGGGCAGCCATATAACAGATCATATTTACTAATATGATCTGCTATGTGGCTTCTGATTGGATTGTTTAAAAATCAGCAACATGCCAGCTGCGATCATTGGCTGGCAGGTTGCTGACGAAATGCTCCTTGAACTTTTGCCGGCCTGCGATGCGCATGCGCGGGCCGGCTGTGACCGAAATCTCGCGTCTCGCGAGATGACGCACGGATGCGTCCAGGAGGAGTAAATCAACCACCTCCCGGACGCATCCGTGTGTTAGGCGGTCGGGAGGTGGTTAAAGGGCCAGCACATGCATATCGAAATGATTCCCCAATTTGTAGCTGGCTATCCCTGGGTACTTAATGTACCCTCCCTAAGTGGGAGAGTGCCTGAGCTTTCAATTCCTAGTCTCTAGTTAACTATGTGAACATGCGATTATCTGTCTTACTACCCAAGTATCAAAAGTATGTCTAATGATTTTGCTACATGCCCCCTGTTCTGACCCTAGCCTATTTACCAAATTTCCCCATTGCCGCCTGCCTTGACTGGGTACCTGTTTCACGTACACGTATGAACACGTACACACTCTGAAAGCCTGACTTCTGTCTGTCTTCTGAATATGAGTACAACCTAATCCTTTGGTGCTATGCACTAGTGTTTCTGATCCCAGTGGGTCAGCTGCCAACTACACTGGGACTACACCAGGAAGTACTGGCCTGGTTATTCCCTGCAGCAAAGACCATAGAGGGTGACTACCAGGAGGCCGCCAGGACAACGCTCTTACCATAAGCCCAAACCCTTAAGTTGGCACAGTCCCCTCTTATTACAATCATGCCCAGTTCACACACAGCATCAGGATTCTGTTTTTTGTAACTAAAACTGGGAATGGATCAGAAAAGAATCATAGGGCCCATTCATGTGGCGGTTTATGTAAAAAATCTGGAGGCCACCGCATGCTGTCCATCTCCTGTTATTTTAAATGGAAAGCAGCACTACCTTTTTGTCACAGTGTCCAGACAGATGCCTCTGGAAGCCACTGCAGGTGTACATTCACAATTTAGCTCCATTCAATGAGGGTAAAACATAAGCAGGTCTGTAGAAGCCAAAGTGAAAAACCACAGCAGTCTTTGGCTCGGAGAGGCAAAATCTGCTGTGTGAACGCAGCCTTAGAACTCACATTCATAAAATTTTTTGCAGACACCACTCCTGCTTTTAGCACAAAGGAACACATAGGACCCGGAATACAGCACTTTACGGGGTTTCATAAATTGGCTCCACCTGCACAAACCAAAGACAGACTTAAAACTGACCCAAAAAACACTGCAAACACTGATAAATGTATTCTTATGGTTTACCTTCTCCTGCATTCAGAGGTCGACTGACATACTCAGTGGCATCCCTGTTCCCTTCCCTTTTGCTCAGTACCAGTGTAGTTATCTTATAGTGAAGCAGGTGCATGGTCCAGACACCTATAATTTATTTATTTCTACTTCTAAATTTACAGAGATATATATATATATATATATATATATATATCGCTACACACCGGAAGACGAAATTGTGGTGGCATTACATACATAGGGATTATTGTTTATGCAGGGGTAAGGGCTTAACAAGAGCTAATTGCAATGCATCCTTAGAGATGCAAATTCTTGATGAGCTGCTGCCACAGAAAGGCAAGAAAGCCCTCTAGCTATATTAGTAAAAATCTGTTTTACATTTGCACGATAAAATCTTTAAAGTAACACTCCAAACCTAAAATTTTACTATACATAACAAGTGTAGTCATCATACTTCCTTTCTTCCTCCACTTTGGTCCCTGTTTGATTCCTATAAATATGTCCACCACAATCCCATACCTGCCAATACAAAGTGCTGTAGGAAAGTCTATGATACACACCTCTCCACTGCCCTCTGATGGACATAGCTCCTACACCATTAGTGGTGCTCCATCAGTGCTAGTCCATCCGAAGGAGGTGGCATGTC